>NC_057813.1:397266950-397498467 GCF_018294505.1 Triticum aestivum
AAAGCACTAATGACCCCTACGCCTGGTCTCCACGCATGCCCTGGTTCTTACATAACCGAGAGGGTATTTGGACACACTCCGGACTATTGGGTCCAGAGGTTGAAGCGAAAAGGTCCGCAATGACAAATGATCTACAATCCGGCTAGAAGGAATTTTACATGTCATTTTTAATTACATAGTCAATTTGACTGGGTATATTCTTCTTCAATACCATCCAATAGGTTGTCCAATTTATAGTCCTGTTGGGAATATTTGGCAGCCAGCTCTACCTCGCTGTACACTAAACTGACAGGGATCTCCTTCCCATCAGGCCCCACAGGTCCGACCTCGGCCATGTGGTTTGGGTCAGCCTTCGTGTACCGCGTCTTCACCATGGCCCAGGCCTCCCTGGCGCCTTGACGGCAGGCCGATATCTTCCATAATCCGAAGCGCTGCTGCACTCCCTTTAGCTTCTCTGCAAGCTCTCCAAGGCCTTCGGGCATGGAGAGGGATGGCCACAAAGCCTGGACGACGCCTTGCATCGCCTGCCGAACTCGTTCATGCAGTTGCGATAGCTCAGGAAGAAGGTTACCCGTAGATCCAGGCATTTCCTCCGTAGGACGACCTGTCCGCATACCTACAGACATAACTCTGTCAGTCGACTTCCTCGCCGAATTCTTTTTTCGAAGGTTCGTTCAAGCACTTACTAAAAATGCCGCGTCGAAGCCGCCGATTCTCCTTTACGGAATCCGACAGCTGAGCACGAACATCCTTTAGTTCCTCGCCCAGCTGGGTGTTGGCATCTTGAAGCTTGTTCTTCTCTTGCCTCACCCTCGTAAGCACGCTCTCGCCGGCCTTTAACTGGTGCAAGAGTTGTTGCTTGTCCGGGTCCACTCCGGCACCATCTGCACTGTGGTTCTCAGAATTGCACACATGCCGCACTTCACAACATACTCACCTTTCGAAGCATATATTACCTGAGGGGGTCTCCTTGGCATTCCCCGTGGCGGCTAGTGCGGCCTCTAGTTGGGCCTTGAACTCTTCCAGCTCCTGGGACAGTTGCGTATTCTTTTTTGTAAGATCCTGCATAACAAATGATCCTTAAATCAGTTGTTTTAACTGTTTAAAGTCTCGGGGGCTACTGACATATATAAACCATCAGATTTACTCACCCATATGTCCTTTACATACTACTCTGTGGCTCTGGCTAGACCATTTTGAGCGGCACGGAGGTACGCATCTCCCGTATTAAAGGCGTCCAACGCCTCTTAGGAAAAACATGCGTCACGAAGAATAGTCCGGCGACGCCTGTGTGTCACATCCCTGGTCCTGTTATGCAGTAGGCTAGACCTTCGTGTGAGCTTCATGTTTTAATTCAAATGAAATTTGAATTGAGGAGTTTTCAAAAGCCTCAGAAGACCTCTAAAAAAATAACCAACATTTAATCTCATCAAATGAGTCCAAAGAAATGTTCCTGTTACTCTGTGAAAATATTGGTAAGAGGTAAAATTCAAACCAATATTTTTGGAATCGCAGAAATATTTATTTTGGGCCTTTGACTTAAACCAATGACATATTTGAGTTGAATTTATTTCTATTATATAAGAAATAAAGTTCAAATATTTTTGTAAGTTGCGTGTGACCTTGGACTAGTTCCTGAGCTCACATACAATTTACAGAAAGTTTTTAAAAAATGATTTGATATTTTAAATCAAATTTAAACCAATTGCAGAAAATAGAAAACAGAAACAAATAAAAGAAAGAGAGACACTCACCTGGCAACCTACTATGCGGCCCAGCACTGTAGCCTGTGCTGGCCCAGCCCACCTCCACCTCCCCTGTCGTCTTCCTCCCCAGGCCAGTAGGCAGAGCGCGTGCTCGCCGCGCGTGCACACGCGCCCGAGCCACCTCCTGCCTGGCTGCCTGCGTCCCCAACGCCCTGGACGCCTCCATGCGTCGCCACGCATCGCCCCGGACCCTCTCGCCCACTTCCTCATCCTCATCCCCTCCTCTCTCTCGCTCTGCACCTCGTGCCCGAGCGCCACCATCGCCACCGACGCCGTTCGCCGCGGCCACCGGCCACCCCTCGCCTTGCCGCTGGGCTCAGGAGCTCTGCCTCGACCCCCCCTCTTCCTCCCCACCGATCCACGCCCCTCCGGAAGCCCTGCAGCGTAGTCCTCAAGCTCATCTTCAACCTTCGGCCGCCGTCAACCTCATCGTCGATTCGCCGCCGTTCGTTCTTCCCCGAGCTCGCTGACCTTCCCTGCATGATCCCCGTGAGCCCCTGAACCGATTCCCCCTCTCCTTTGCCCTGTAAGGCCGCTGTAGCCATGCTAACCACCGGGGCCGAGAGCCACCGCCGCCGTGGTTCCTCACCGCCGTGGTCAGAGCCACTGTGGCTCGAAGCCGGGCACACTACCGTGCTCCACACCTCACCAGGAGCACGTAGCACCCACCAGTTCCTCCCGTAGTGCACCATAGCGTCGAATCGGTCAGCGCCCGAACTCCGGCCGCCTTGGAAGCGAACACCACCGTCGATTTAGGTCATCTTCGGCGACCCCTCTAGCACCAGTCGACGCGGACGAGACCCAGGGTTCCAACTGTGCCATCCGCGCCCCGAACCGTGGCCCGTGCTGCGTTTCCGGACCGCGCCGCCGTCTCGGGCCTCGCCGGCGTCATGTCGCCGGTGGGTTTGACCATTTGACCATGTGGGCCCCGCCCCTGGTCAAACCTAGATTAGGAGTTAATCTAATATTAATTTATTTAGTTAAGCTAATTACACTGACATGCGGGACCCACTATCAGGTTTGACCGGGCCGTGCCCTGTTGACCGCTGACGTCACACTGACGTCAGGCTGACGCAGTAAGTCATTTTCTGGATTTAAAATAATTCAGGAAATTCCAGAAAATAGCAAAAACTTCTAAAATTCATATAAAATCAGCCGTAGCTCAGAATGAAATAAATTATATATGAAAAATGATCAGAAAAATCCAATCTATCCATCTGTACCATTTTCATGCATGTTAGAACAACTTAAAGCTGCTGTATACAACAATTTGAATTAATGGGATTTGAAATGTCATATATGGAGTTTGAATTTGAATCTTGGATTCAAACCAACTTCATTTAACTTGCTGCTAGTTGCATTAGCCCAAACCATAGCATATTGCCATGTCATGATCATGCATCATATTGTGCATTGCATTGATTGTGTTCTTCTTTGTTTGTCGGTGCTTGTCCCCTCTCGGTAGACGTGGTTCCGATGATGAGTTCGATGACGCCGATGAAGAACTATATTATCTTCAGAAGTGCCAGGCAAGCAAAACCCCCTTGTTCATTCCGATACAATCCCACTCTCTCGCTCCTGCTCTATTTTACTGCATTAGGACAACAACGATACAACTGTTACTTGCTGCGGTAGCTGAACCCCTTTATCCTCTGCATGACCTTTTATTGCCACAGTAAATAGATGAAACCCACTAGCATGAGTAGGAGTTGTTTGAGCCCTGTTGTGCCTACTCATTCATGTTTGTTTGTCATGCCTGCTATTGCTTAGAGTTGAGTCAGGTATGATTCATCGGGAATGAATCAGAGGTGTGTGAACATATCCTACTGTGTGTGAGCTAAGTGTGTGACTATGATTTGGTAATGGTAGCGGTGAGAGGCCATGTAGGAGTACATGGTGGGTTGTCTCATTGCAGCCGTCCTCAGGAACTGAGTTCTGTGTTTGTGATCCATGATTCAGCTACTACCACGCATTGGGCCCGAAACCAATGGACCCTCTCGGCTTCTTATTCACCCTAGTACTCTGTCCAGGAGTTGCAAGTAGTTTCTGGTGTTTGTAGCCTACTGGAGGCCGTGGACAGCGCTGACCGTAGGGGTGGGCTGTGATGCGGTAGGTACGTGGCACGGTGTACCGAATGCCCGTTAGGCATCTCGGGAACCCTGTTCACATCGTTTGGTGCTGTGAGCGAAACCCCGGCCGGATCTCCTCACGGATGGAACCCGAATAGGCGATAAACCTGGACTAGAGACTCTAGTGTTTAGGTAGGCCGTGGCCGACACCCATGTTGGGCTTCTGCTTGAAGGTTGCCGAGTACATGTCGTGTAAACGGCGGTAAGTGGTGAGAGCGTGTGTGAAGAAGTACACCCCTGCAGGGTTAACATCATCTATTCGAATAGCCGTGTCTGCGGAAAAGTACTTCTGGGTTTCCTGTACAGTTCATAGACAAGTGAAAGTGGATACTCTAAATTACGCAAGATAAGCGTGAGTGCTATGGATGGCGTTCTCGTAGGGAGACGGGAGCGGATCCATAGTGGGGTATTGATATGGTGAATATGTGGACTCGTGTGCGCCACCTCAAAAGAGTTACTTGCAGTCGTAGTTCAGGATAGCCACCGAGTCAAAGCTGGCTTGCTGCAGTTAAACCCCACCATCCCCTTTGTTGATAATGATGCATATGTAGTTAGTTCTGATGTAAGTCTTGCTAGGTACATTTGTACTCACGTTACTTAATTTATGTTTTTGCAGAGAGACTTCAGTCTCGCTAGTAGTACCGCGTGGACTTCGACGTTTAGCTTGTTACCTCAGCTACGATCTTGTGCCCTCGGTAGGATCTGGTAGATAGTCAGGCTTCTTAGCCTTTTTCATTTGTAGATGTCTGTATTCAGACATGTTAAGCTTCCGCTTGTGCTTGACTTGTGTGCTCTGAATGCTGGGTCACGAGACCCATGTCTGTAATATCTCGCTCCTCGGAGCCTATTGAATAAATACTTGAGTTGTAGAGTCATGTTGTGATGCCATGTTGTATTTGCACATATCGAGCATATTGTGTGTATGTTATTGAAATGCTTGGTATGTGTGGGATCTGACTATCTAGTTGTTTATCCTTAGTAGCCTCTCTTACCGGGAAATGTCTCCTAGTGTTTCCACTGAGCCATGGTAGCTTGCTACTGCTCCGGAACACTTAGGCTGGCCGGCATGTGTCCTTCTTTGTTCCTGTGTCTGTCCCTTCAGGGAAATGTCACGCGATGAATACCGGAGTCCTGTTAGCCCGCTACAGCCCGGTTCACCGGAGTCCTGGTAGCCCAGTGCTACAGCCTGGATTCACTCGCTGATGACCGACACGTTCGATGCTGGGTCATGGATGCCTGTCCCTGTAAGTCTGTGCCACTTTGGGTTTACGACTAGCCATGTCAGCCCGGGCTCCTTATCATATGGATGCTAGCGACACTGTCATATACGTGTGCCAAAAGGCGCAAACGGTCCCGCGCAAAGGTAAGGCGACACCCGTGGGAATACCGTGCGTGAGGCCGCAAAGTGATATGAGGTGTTACATGCTAGATCGATGTGGCATTGAGTCGGGGTCCTGACAGCTTTGGTATTAGAGCTTGACTGCCTGTAGGATTACCAAGCCAAACTGGTCGAAGTTGAGTCTAGAAATGCTTTAGTTATGTAAGGGAATTGATTGTGGGATGGAACGTAAGGCTCTTTTTACTCCTTATACCTCATGCCCTCTGATCTGAGTCATCTTATCTTTCCTACGGGGTTAAGGAACTAGGCTTTCTCTTCTTCTATCAGGATCACGTGTTACTAATCTGTAGACTTATAGAATTGTAGGATTTAAGCCCCGGTTCATTTTCTATCTGTGTATGTTATCTATTGATCTTGAAACCTTGATATTGTGCTTCTGAGTGGCTATGCCACCATTTCTGTAGTATGTCTCCAAACTTTTTGAGCATTTACAGCCGTTATGCTGTCTGAGTCATTCCAGGTTTCTAAACAATCTGATGCACTTGCAAATCCTTTCCCTCTGGTTTTTATGTTCCTTTGGGCCAGGTTAATCACACTAATTGCTGAGTTGAGGTATTGTATTGCCTCGATATATATGTTGGAATTATTATTATGACCCTAGGTGTCTTAGAGGATCACCTAGTAACTTAGCCATGTCTTGTGTCCCAGTGTGATGATTCTGGCCATCATTCTTGAAAGCATCCCATGATGCCACTTAGTTAGTAGGAATTCTATTCCTGGGTTCTTGACCCAAGATCCACCCTACTTACTTCATGTTGATAGTGTTTGCTCGTTCCTTTAGGAAATTAGTAACCTTTGCAATAGTCCTCGAAGTTCGTGGTATTTCCTTCTTCCAAATACTATGAACCACTTTATGGCAGAAGTTTGTTGGATCAAAAGATCACAACAGGAGTGCCCTCGATGGGTTCTCCATTCTATATTGCGACTCTGCCAGTTCTACTTTTCTGCATGGGTTATCTGGAAGAAACTTGTTGAACTTGTTTCGACGTACTAATCTATGCATCCACAACTCAGAAAGTCATATGTTCCTTTGAGTTGTCCTTCTTTGGTTGTCTTCTGACCTCGTCTATCAATAGATAGTCAGGAGTAGTCGCGCATCCGTGTTCAACGATGCCTTTTACTTCTGTGGTCCGTCAAGCCATTCTATTCGGAATGACTAGGAGAAACAAACTCCAGTACCTCGTCCATCTCTGGGATTGGGTCAAAGCAGTTGTATTCCGCAGATCAAATGGCTAATCCAGCTTCTGGTCTGTTTTACCTTGAAGTATTACCATCTTTATATCAGGAATATCATGGGAATTGCACACCATCCTATGAACTCTTGATGCAGTAATACTTCTTGCCATCATTGTTCATTCCTCGGTTTCCGTGTTATTGCAACCGGAATGCCGACAAGTGAATCGTGGTGTGTGAAATCAATACTGCT
This sequence comes from Triticum aestivum, assembly GCF_018294505.1. NCBI lineage: Eukaryota > Viridiplantae > Streptophyta > Magnoliopsida > Poales > Poaceae > Triticum > Triticum aestivum. The sequence goes on from NC_057813.1 coordinate 397,273,671, forward strand.
AGCAACTCCGTTGCTTAGTGGTTAATGGACAACATTCTCATTTTTAGCGTGTTGGTTATTGAGTCGTCACCCTAAGGTTGATTGTGCTACCTAGTCCATTTTCCAGGGAGCACTCTTCGATCAATGAGTTTGGATTTTGTCAATCCCTAGCTCTTTTGATCATATCAACTTGCCCTGAAAAGCAAGATTGTTCTCGAGCTTAGTAACATGTCGGTGGTTCGTGATTTTCTGAATATCTTCTCGGAAGTATTACCAGGTTGTCACCTGACCGCTATGTTGAGTTCGTGATCAAGATGGTTTATTCCGTAAACCACCCTTTCTCTAGGAATTCGTGTTGGATACCCCTGAACTAGTTGGTTAAGCCAAACAACAACTTGGAGAGTTGGAAGATAAAAGCTTGTCCGACTTAGCTCATCCCAAAGGGATATCTTTGTGTGTGTGTTGAAGAAAGATAATATCTTCATTGATTGATCCTCATGATCAGTTGGTGGACCTTTTGTCTTGCCAAGACCTTGATTTGAGTATGGGCTATCCTCAAATCAAGTCAGAACCAATGATGTTCGTAATGTTGTCTTACTCGTGAATTTTCTTCGAGCATACACCATTAAATCTTTTGGATCTGACCAATACTAGAACCTTGTTCACATAGTTATGGAATTCCATCTCCATGGGAATCTGGATGAATTGTTGTTGAGTCCATCGACAACATCCTTGCCTTCTCCATAGTTTTGTTGAACATTAAGCTAGTGTTGGAAACTTTTTAAAGCATTTGCTCATGCTAGCTCATGAAGCATATGTTCGGATGTAAGAAGTGACTTCCTCTAGTTCATGTGCATTTGATGCAAGTTGCCGCCGTGGATTCGAGAAAGTCAATGTTGCTTCCTTTGGAATCATCCCAACTCGGTCATGCATACGTGCGAAGTATTCTGTGGTTCGGAGACTTGCAACCTTCATTCTATATGTATTCCTAGCACACCAAGCCACTGATTGATTTATTCAAGGAGAAGAAGTCTCTTCTTAAGAGCAAGACTTATGCAAGGACTTCGATATCCTCGATGATGGTTCCCCCTCTGAACTCGGTAGTGTTTTATTATAAGACTACTACGTGGTCATGCTTGTCTGCGACATCATGTTCACATGTATGTAGCAGAAACGGCTCATGTTTTGGAGTTTGCTACCGTAGTTCATTCCCCGAGATTCTCACAACGCCGTCTCGTCGATTTGTGTTGCAAACTTTCATTTTTCTTTCTAGACTTGATGGGTCTGGACTATTCTAACACCAACCAGATCTGAATCTTAGGCAGATATGATGGTTGGAACGTTTCCCAAGAACTATAATATTGGTCTCTCTGTAATTGGTAAAGTGGATGTTGTGGCCAACACACCCAACCGGAAGACCTGTTATTGTAGTATCTTGATTGAGAAAGTTGGCTACCTTCCCCTGAGGACTTCGTAGGATTTACCCCCCCCCCCTAGTTGTGCCTTATGGATTTTTGAGTTCCCGAAGTCCGACCTTTTACCTGATGTTCTAGATATCAAACCATATCTATGGGTGGATTACGCTAGCACATCAAGGAGAACATTAGAAGCGGAGTGCTAAATGTCTCTCGGTCGATCATCCAGATTTTGTTTCCTTGACTCTGCTAAGGTGAAATCTGAGAAGGTGTTATCTCCTTTTGCGTCTGCATCATCCATCACCATTCATCATGGTAGTAAGTTGTGTTGCCAAGATCCTTGACAAGGATATTGGTAAAACCTTGATGAATATGGAAATGCTCAAGTTCTTGAGAGCATGCACAAGCATTAGGTGCTATCATAGTTACTAACCGGGATTGTTCTCAGTTTCCCCGGTGATGCTATAACCATTCCAATAGTGGAATCACTCTCTGCTGTTGGGTTTCTCCCCAGTTACTAGAATCATTCCCAGCATTTGTGTTTTGTTCCCAGCTTGCACCATCATTGTGCCATCCTATCTTGGGTCCCATCCATTTCCGATGATAAGCAAAATCATCCCTTGTGCTGTCTTCAACAAGGTAATCCACACCATCCATTCTGGCCCGAGAATGTCATTCTTTCGGACTCCTTCAAATGATCGATTGTGATTTGCCTTAAGCTGATATAAAGAGTTTCAATGATCTCTGAATCAAAGGTAATTCTTTTTGCCACTTAAGGGGATGATTCTACGAGTCACCTTCCCTAAGGTGCATCATTATGGTGTCATGCCAACTCAACTCCTCGCTACGTTGACAATCGTTTACCACCTTCTTAAGTGTGGAATTGTTGTCTACCTAGTGAACCTTTGTCATGTGTTTCACTCCATCCCTCTGGACGAATGCTTTGTGTCTCAGCTCGAGAGATGTTTCAATGTCCCATTCCGTGAGTTGATCATGAGTTGTTCGACCTCCGGTAAGATCGATCTCTCTAGAGTTTTCTTTTCCCTCTCATTGTCATGTTAGTTGGAGTTCTCAGAGCAAGACGACAAGACAAAGATGGTGATCGAATCAACGTTCTCGTGACGTGCACCTTGGATCGTGAAGATTGTGTTAGTTTGCGTTCCCCCATCATCCTACCCTACGCTTGAATCTCAAGACGAGATTCTTGTTTAGTGGGGGTGAGTTGTCACATCCCTGGTCCTGTTATGCACTAGGCGAGACCTTCGTGTGAGCTTCATGTTTTAATTTAAATGAAATTTGAATTGAGGAGTTTTCAAAAGCCTCAGAAGACCTCTAAAAAAATAACTAACATTTAATCTCATCAAATGAGTCCAAAGAAATGTTCCTGTTACTCTGTGAAAATATTGGTAAGAGGTAAAATTCAAACCAATATTTTTGGAATCACAGAAATATTTATTTTGGGCCTTTGACTTAAACCAATGACATATTTGAGTTGAATTTATTTCTATTATATAAGAAATAAAGTTCAAATATTTTTGTAAGTTGCGTGTGACCTTGGACTAGTTCCTGAGCTCACATACAATTTACAGAAAGTTTTTAAAAATGATTTGATATTTTAAATCAAATTTAAACCAATTGCAGAAAATAGAAAACAGAAACAAATAAAAGAAAGAGAGACGCTCACCTGGCAACCTACTGTGCGGCCCAGCACTGTAGCCTGTGCTGGCCCAGCCCACCTCCACCTCCCCTGTCGTCTTCCTCCCCGGGCCAGTAGGCAGAGCGCGTGCTCGCCGCGCGTGCACACGCGCCCGAGCCACCTCCTGCCTGGCTGCCTGCGTCCCCAACGCCCTGTACGCCTCCATGCGTCGCCACACATCGCCCCGAACCCTCTCGCCCACTTCCTCGTCCTCATCCCCTCCTCTCTCTCGCTCTGCACCTCGTGCCCGAGCGCCACCATCGCCACCGACGCCGTTCGCCGCGGCCACCGGCCACCCCTCGCCTTGCCGCTGGGCTCAGGAGCTCCGCCTCGACCCCCCCTCTTCCTCCCCACCGATCCACGCCCCTCCGGAAGCCTTGCAGCGTCATCCTCAAGCTCATCTTCAACCTTCGGCCGCCGTCAACCTCATCGTCGATTCGCCGCCGTTCGTGCTTCCCCGAGCTCACTGACCTTCCCTGCATGATCCCCGTGAGCCCCTGAACCGATTCCCCCTCTCCTTTGCCCTGTAAGGCCGCTGTAGCCGTGCTAACCACCGGGGCCGAGAGCCACCGCCGCCGTGGTTCCTCACCGCCGTGGTCAGAGCCACTGTGGCTCGAAGCCGGGCACACTACCGTGCTCCACACCTCACCAGGAGCACGTAGCACCCACCAGTTCCTCCCGTAGTGCACCATAGCGTCGAATCGGTCGGCGCCCGAACTCCGGCCGCCGCGGAAGCGGACACCGCCATCGATTTAGGTCATCTCCGGCGACCCCTCTAGCACCAGCCGACGCGGATGAGACCCAGGGTTCCAACGGTGCCATCCGCGCCCCGAACCGTGGCCCGTGCTGCGTTTCCGGACCGCGCCGCCATCTCGGGCCTCGCCGGCGTCATGTCGCCGGTGGGTTTGACCATTTGACCATGTGGGCCCCGCCCCTGGTCAAACCTAGATTAGGAGTTAATCTAATATTAATTTATTTAGTTAAGCTAATTACACTAACATGCGGGACCCACTGTCAGGTTTGACCGGGCCGTGCCCCGTTGACCGCTGACGTCACACTGGCGTCAGGCTGACGCAGTAAGTCATTTTCTGGATTTAAAATAATTCAGGAAATTCCAGAAAATAGCAAAAACTTCTAAAATTCATATAAAATCAACTGTAGCTCAGAATGAAATAAATTATATATGAAAAATGATCAAAAAAATCCAATCTATCCATCTGTACCATTTTCATGCATGTTAGAACAACTTAAAGATGCTGTATACAACAATTTGAATTAATGGGATTTGAAATGTCATATATGGAGTTTGAATTTGAATCTTGGATTCAAACCAACTTCATTTAACTTGCTGCTAGTTGCATTAGCCCAAACCACAGCATATTGCCATGTCATGATCATGCATCATATTGTGCATTGCATTGATTGTGTTCTTCTTTGTTTGTCGGTGCTTGTCCCCTCTCGGTAGATGTGGTTCCGACGATGAGTTCGATGACACCGATGAAGAACTATATTATCTTCAGAAGTGCCAGGCAAGCAAAACCCCCTTGTTCATTCCGATACAATCCCACTCTCTCGCTCCTGCTCTATTTTACTGCATTAGGACAACAATGATACAACTGTTACTTGCTGCGGTAGCTGAACCGCTTTATCCTCTGCATGACCTGTCATTGCCACAGTAAATAGATGAAACCCACTAGCATGAGTAGGAGTTGTTTGAGCCCTATTGTGCCTACTCATTCATGTTTGTTTGTCATGCCTGCTATTGCTTAGAGTTGAGTCAGGTCTGATTCATCGGGAATGAATCAGAGGTGTGTGAACATATCCTACTGTGTGTGAGCTAAGTCTGTGACTACGATTTGGTAAAGGTAGCGGTGAGAGGCCATGTAGGAGTACATGGTGGGTTGTCTCATTGCAGCCGTCCTCAGGAACTAAGTTCTGTGTTTGTGATCCATGATTCAGCTAATACCACGCATTGGGCCCGAAACCAATGGACCCTCTTGGCTTCTTATTCACCCTAGTCCTCTGTCCAGGAGTTGCAAGTAGTTTCTGGTGTTTGTAGCCTACAGGAGGCCGTGGACAACGCTGACCGTAGGGGTGGGCTGTGATGCGGTAGGTACGTGGCACGGTGTACCGAATGCCCGTTAGGCATCTCGGGAACCCTGTTCACATCGTTTGGGGCTGTGAGCGAAACCCCGGCCGGATCTCCTCACGGATGGAACCCGAATAGACGATAAACCTGGACTAGAGACTTGAGTGTTTAGGTAGGCCGTGGCCGACACCCACGTTGGGCTTCCGCTTGAAGGTTGCCGAGTACATGTCGTGTAAACGGCAGTAAGTGGTGAGAGCGTGTGTAAAAAGTACACCCCTGCAGGGTTAACATCATCTATTCGAATAGCCGTGTCCGCGGAAAAGGACTTCTGGGTTGCCTGTACAGTTCATAGACAAGTGAAAGTGGATACTCTAAATTACGCAAGATAAGCGTGAGTGCTATGGATGGCGTTCTCGTAGGAGACGGGAGCAGATCCATAGTGGGGTATTGATATGGTGAATATGTGGACTCGTGTGCGCCACCTCAAAAGAGTTACTTGCAGTCGTAGTTCAGGATAGCCACCGAGTCAAAGCTGGCTTGCTGCAGTTAAACCCCACCATCCCCTTTGTTGATAATGATGCATATGTAGTTAGTTCTGATGTAAGTCTTGCTGGGTACATTTGTACTCACGTTGCTTAATTTATGTTTTTGCAGAGAGACTTCAGTCTCGCTAGTAGTACCGCGTGGACTTCGACGTTTAGCTTGTTACCTCAGCTACGATCTTGTGCCCTCGGCAGGATCTGGTAGATAGTCAGGCTTCTTAGCCTTTTTCATTTGTAGATGTCTGTATTCAGACATGTTAAGCTTCCACTTGTGCTTGACTTGTGTGCTCTGAATGCTGGGTCATGAGACCCATGTCTGTAATATCTCGCTCCTCGGAGCCTATTGAATAAATACTTGAGTTGTAGAGTCATGTTGTGATGCCATTTTGTATTTGCACATATCGAACATATTGTGTGTATGTTATTGAAATGCTTGGTATGTGTGGGATCTGACTATCTAGTTGTTTATCCTTAGTAGCCTCTCTTACCGGGAAATGTCTCCTAGTGTTTCCACTGAGCCATGGTAGCTTGCTACTGCTCCAGAACACTTAGGCTGGCCGGCATGTGTCCTTCTTCGTTCCTGTGTCTGTCCCTTCGGGGAAATGTCACGCGATGAATACCAGAGTCCTGTTAGCCCGCTACAGCCCGGTTCACCGGAGTCCTGCTAGCCCAGTGCTACAGCCTGGATTCACTCGCTGATGACTGACACGTTCGATGCTGGGTCATGGATGCCTGTCCCTATAAGTCTGTGCCACTTTGGGTTTACGACTAGCCATGTCAGCCCGGGCTCCTTATCATATGGATGCTAGCGACACTGTCATATACGTGTGCCAAAAGGCGCAACCGATCTCGGGCAAAGGTAAGGCGACACCCGTGGGAATACCGTGCGTGAGGCCGCAAAGTGATATGAGGTGTTACATGCTAGATCGATGTGGCATTGAGTCGGGGTCCTGACACTGTGGTTCATGGCACTCTCCACCTCTGAATTGGTGGCAGGTAGCCCGTCCATGTCCTCTGTCGGAGGAGCGTCCGGTGCGCGCCCCGTGTTCGCCTCCACTTCCGGACCCGGCCTTGAAGCTGGGCCGGTGGATATAGTCCGGCGGGCGCTCTTCTTCCTAGAAACAGCAAAAGCATTAGTATGCCTTGAAGGCATAAACCCTGGGCATTAAAGTCGCATGCCGTACCATTGCGCCGGCATCTCGATCCAGTCCGCACTTCTTTTTAGCCCGCTGGGCCTAGATGGCCCCTGTTGGCTAGCCACCGCGGGCTCGGCCCTCCGCCTCAAGGACTTCCCCTGCAAAAAACTCCATTGGTATACGGCGATCAAAAACAAGCACGGATGGATCCTCTTGGAAGTACTGGGACTTCGGTCTCGGTTACCTTTGAGGCCGGAAGTAGTCCGGGATAATCGGCTGTAATGGCCACTAAGGTGTTGTCCTTACTCGATTGATGAAACACCCCATCAATCAGCTCTACACATAAGTCCGGGTCCTCTTGGGAGTCTGGGTCGAGGGACCGTTCCGGGTCCTCGGGTTGTGGAAAAGGGATGTTTATCTCCTTTACAGTCTGGCGTAGCTCCTGCGTTAAAATTGCTAGAGTAAATACTTAACTATGGGAATATGAAAACGGATAGGCAAGTGAAAGTGTTCGCTTACCCAGCTTGGAGGATTGTACATAGAGAATCCGCCCCGTGGGTTGACATGGAGGAATTCCTCCTCCTCTCCCTTGTACAGAGCGGATAAGATCTTCGTTAGGGTGGCGGCTGAATCCGGCCCCTTGCGACCGCACCGGGTGGCGTCGTTCTCCCCGTTGAAATCCCACATGGGGTGGCCTCTGTACTGAAGCGGCTGCACCCCCCGCGTAATGCATGTGGCCATGACCTCGATCATGGTCAGTCCGAAATGAGCTAACAACCTTATCCGGCTCATCAAGTAAAGGACGTCCCTGTCAGTTTCCCGCTGAGGGCTCCGTGGATGCCAGCTCAGGCATTTCTCTAAGGGAGCATTATAGAACTCAGGGAGGCCGATCCGTACAGGATCCGGCAGGGGGACATCTTCTATATAAAACCATTCTGAAGGCCAGTCCTTGGACACTTTCTTTGGGGTTCCGGATAGATATCCGGTCCCGGCGACGCGCCATAGTTCGGCTCCGCCCACTTGATAAATCGACCCCTCCTGAGAATGGGGCACGAGGCAGAACAACTTCTTCCACAGCGCGAAATGGGCCTCAATGCCCAAAAACAGCTCGCAAAGGGCCACGAAGCCTGCAATATGCAATATGGAGGCAGGCGTGAGGTCGTGTAGTTGGAGGCCATAGAACTCGAGGAGCCCCCGGAGAAATGGATGAATTGGAAATCTGAGCCCTCTTATTAAATAAGGCACAAGGCATACCCGCTCTCCTTTGGAGGGATTGGGGACGCTCTCCGCCTGCTCTCCGCCATTATAGCTGGCAAGCCCGGCTCGAACTGGGACCATGTATGCTGGGGGGAGGAGCCCCTTGGCTTGGAGCGCTACTAGCTCGCTGTGCAGGACGGAACACCTCTCCCAATCTCCAGGCCGAGGGCTGGAGGGGCGAGAGGAGGAGCTGCGTTGACCGGCCATGATGGAATGGATCTCTGTCAAATGCGCTCCGATGTACGCTCGCGGAGGGAAGATGGTGTGATTCGGATCTAAATCCCCGTCTCTTTTATAGGCGGCCCATTTGCATAGCCAGGGGGGTAAATGAAAAAAGAACCCATGTCTTTTCGCATTCTTTTGACATGTGGAAGATGGCCATTATTGGGCGCGGAAGCCAAGGAGCACAACATTCATCAGAAGCCGGACACTATTCAACAGGTATATGGGATTTGGAGAAGAACCCGCCTTACAATACCGAAGACAAATCTAGGCGCCGGACTCATCGTCATTTGAAGCCTGGTTCGGGGGCTACTGAGGGAGTCCCGGATTAGGGGGTGTCTGGATGGCCGGACTATGACCTTTGGTCGGACTCCCGGACTATGAAGATACAAGATTGAAGACTTCGTCCCATGTCTGGATAGGACTTTCCTTGGCGTGGAAGGCAAGCTTGGCGATACGATATGTAGATCTCCTCCCCTTGTAACCGACTCTGTGTAACCCTAGCCCTCTCCGGTGTCTATATAAACCGGAGAGTTTTAGTCCGTAGGACGAACAATCATACCATAGGCTAGCTTCTAGGGTTTGGCCTCTCTGATCTCGTGGTAGATCAACTCTTGTACTACCCATATCATCAATATTAATCAAGCAGGAGTAGGGTTTTACCTCCATCGAGAGGGCCCAAACCTGGGTAAAAACATCGTGTCCCTTGTCTCCTGTTACCATCCGCCTAGACGCACAGTTCGGGACCCCCTACCCGAGATCCGCCGGTTTTGACACCGTCAATGCCCCTCTGGATCAGTTGTGGAGCGCTGCGAACGCATATGCGGACCTGGCAAAGAGTGCTGCTGATGCGACCGAATTTTACAAAGATCGGAAAGACCATAAGGTAGAAAGGTTATTATGGTCGCAGTTCAGTGCCCCGACGCGTCCGTTGCCGTTGAATGAAAGGATGGCCGCATGGGCCGAGCTCCATAGGTTGTCCAGGCTTGCTATGGGGTCTGTTGTGGATCATCTTTGGCCACGGGGACCAAGGCCGGACAATTATTTTGGATTAGTGCAACAATTCCTTGGTGCTATGTCGCATATCGATGTTGTGAAGAGGTCGGCGTGCATAGAGAGTGCGCGGATGGCTCTTGCCCATGTTAAAACATACTGGGCAGGGATGGAAACCACCTCTATTGCAAGTCGGGGTCCGGCGGGAGGCCAGGACCCAGCCGAGCACTATTTTGAAGAAGTCTTAGGAGGCGCCCATTTAATAGAGGCTCTGTGCTCGAAGAGTGCCATGTTCGAGTGACATGTATCTCAATTGTAAAAACAATGCTATTTTGATTATAAAGGTTGTGTTTATACTTTTGCCTGAAAGTATTATAGTGCCTCCTGCCGTTTATGTATGTATATAACCTGAAAGTTTGCAGTCGTCGGCTTCAGCCCCCACGCATATAATGCGGGGGTGTTCGAGAAAACGCGTAGTCACACTTGATCCAACGTCTTGGTCCGTTAAGAAGGTGCTAGCGTGGCGAACCAGGCAATCGGACTATATAGCTTTAACACTTTCACTTAGCCATAGGAGTTTGACGGTGGGGCTACTATATAGCCCCTGGTACTTCCGCGTTCATCCGAGTTTGGTGCGCGTTCGTACATGACCGGGAAACCGGTCCTTCGTTAATGCGGAGGAATCGCGAAGATTCCGCTGAGTCATCAAGTGGTTGACCAGTCTTGCGCTGTATCATGACAGTCAGTTTTCGGCTTTCTCTACTGAGATGCTCATCCAGATGAACCAGGGCACAGTCGCAGTAGTTCTCCGGGTGCCACCTTAGCCGATAGAGCGGAACGTAAGGTAGCAAAACGAGGAGCCGGGCAAACCCAACATTTGACCAAAGACATGATTCAGAGCTGGTGCATATAAGGCCAAACTCGCGACGGCGAACACTCCCTAAGGTATTCAGACTTTACAACATATACTGGGCTGAATAACGCCCTCGATAATAATCCCTGAGTTTCCAGGTATGTGCATTAGTCTGGTGTGACAAAAATGCCGACAATGCGAGTATCCCTCCCGGTTGTGTTAAGTGTCCGGAGGGGAAGAAACAACAAGAGACATTAAAAAGGTTTACGCAGGGTCTTAATCTAAAGAGAAACCTTTGAGCAGGGCTGTCGGTTTCAAAACCGGCGGATCTTGGGTAGGGGGTCCCGAACTGTGCGTCTAGGCGGATGGTAACAGGAGACAAGGGACACGATGTTTTTACCCAGGTTTGGGACCTCTCGATGGAGGTAAAACCCTACTCCTGCTTGATTAATATTGATGATATGGGTAGTGCAAGAGTTGATCTACCACGAGATCAGAGAGGCTAAACCCTAGAAGCTAGCCTATGGTATGATTGTTGTTCGTCCTATGGACTAAAACTCTCTGGTTTATATAGACACCGGAGAGGGCTAGGGTTACACAGAGTCGGTTACAATGGGACGAGATCTTCATATCGAATCGCCAAGCTTGCCTTCCACGGCAAGGAAAGTCCTATCCGGACACGGGACGAAGTCTTCAATCTTGTATCTTCATAGTCCGGGAGTCCGACCAAAGGTCATAGTCCGGCCATCCGGACACCCCCTAATCCAGGACTCCCTCAGTAGCCCCTGAACCAGGCTTCAATGACGACGAGTCCCGCGCGCAAATTGTCTTCGGCATTGCAAGGCGGGTTCCCCCTCCGAATACTTCATAGAAGATGTTGAACACAAGGATAGTGTCCGGCTCTGCAAAATAAGTTCCACATACCACCGTAGAGAGAATAATATCTGCACAAATCTAATCTGCTGACATATTCCGCAGCGTGACATCACGCCACGGCCAAGCCTTTATGAGTCATTTTATTGTTCCACCTCAGCGCGTTTAGCGAGGCGGTTTTCTTGGCACGTCTTGTCAAAGCAGAGATCGTGTCCCCTTATTCCGGGATTCTCATCAATACGGGTGTGGGTAACCCAACCGCGCCATTAACCGCGGCGCTTGGGAGATAAGCAAGTCTTACTAGGCCGGTGGGGGTTCATAGTTCCGGCCGCCCATATAAGGGGATAAGGATCCACCCCTTTCCATTTACGCCTTCTTCCTCCCTTGCTTATCCATTCTTGCGCACTCGAGCTCCAGCGCCCAAGTCCGCACTTCTCACCTCAACCTTCTCCAACCATGTCCGGAGCGAGAGGTAGATGGATGGCCTCCTCCGTCACGGAGGGGCAAATCAAAAAACTGAGGAAGGCCGGATACTTGTCTGACAAAATCGCGCACCGGCTTCCAGACAAGGGGCAACTCATCCCCACCCCCGGGCCCCATGAGAGGGTCGTGTTCCTTCCCCATTTCCTCCGCGGCTGGGCTTTCCTCTTCACCCGTTCGTCCGAGGGCTCATGTTCTACTACGGCCTGGACTTCCACGATCTGGCCCCGAACTTCATCCTCAACATCTCGGCCTTTATCGTCGTGTGCGAGGCCTTCCTCCGCATCCAGCCTCACTTTGGCCTATGGCTGAAGATCTTCAGCGTCAAGCCGAAGGTTGTGAGCGGCCAACAAGCAGAGTGCGGAGGCTCCATGGTGGGCAAGATAGCCAATGTCACATGGCTTGAGGGCGCCTTCATGGAAACCATCAAAGGGTGGCAACCGGGGTGGTTCTATATCACCGAGCCGCGTGACCCTGAATGGGCAGCGGCCCCTGAATTCCGTTCTGGCATCCCCACACGGCTCACATCTTGGAAAGAGACGGGCCTATTGTGGGGTAGTCCGGAAGAGGTGACCGGACTCCAAACCTGCGTCCGAGACCTGGTGACCAAAAAGGTTAAGCTTGTCAACGTAATCCAGGTCATGCTCTTCCGCCGGATCCTCCCATGTCAGCGACGGGGCTTCAACTTGTGGGAGTTCGACCCGGCCCAGCACCAGACTCTGTCCCGGCTCTTCGAAACAAAGCACGAGGACGCCTGGAAGGTGCTTTTCAAGAGCTCCGAGGTCTCCCCTTCTGTCGTGGAATTAACACGTCAGATGTCCTTAGTGTGAGGACTTAGTCGCGAGGCCAGCGCATCTATGTGGTAGCTTGAGAGGGGTTGAGCGGAATTGAGAGAACGCAACACAAGACAAAGATTTAGACAGCTTCGGGCCCCAGGAAACATCATCCAGTAATAACCCTACATGTTGTTTGAGGCTAGATCTCATTATCATCATGAGGGAGTCGCCGTAAACCGGCTCTCCTCTAGTTTTGTCTAGCCCTAGAGATTATTATTTGCCTGTCCCCCTTTGGGGAGCCCTGCCCCTCCTTATATATGCTGAAGGGGCGGGTTACATGTGAAGTCCTTTTAGGATTAGGACTAGTCTCCCTTTTAATACAAACCGGATACAAGTCCGGGTCTTCCTTGTAAAGTAAATATTCCTCACGCCTTTTCTCTTAAACCGGCCTTACCATAGCGTGATCCGGCCTTCCATAAACCGCCCGTTGGGCCACCGGATCTTGTCGCTCCTCTGACCCGCCTGCCAGATTACCAATGAATCGTAAACCGCCATGTCCAAGTGGGTCGCCAGTGAACCGCCAAACTCTAGCCGGGTCATACATCCGGCGGTTTATACCGCGGGGTATATCCCTGACATTAGCCCCCAGTTTAATTTGGATTCATCCATGTTAAACTGATATGCAACAAGAACAAATTTGTCGGGTTGTGCTCCGGTTTAAATATTCTTGTATACCGGCACTTGATCATCCTTGAATCCTTGTCATTTCTTCCTTCTAAAAAATCCGAGTCAATAGACCAGTTTCATAATTGATTTACTTGCAGAAGATATTTTGTAAATAAAGAATCCATTTGAATTGGCCTTCAATGTTGTGACTTGACAAAAATATTAGTCTCTGAAATATTCAACTGATATCCAGCCGGCTTGAAGATGTAAAATTTGCTGGTTTATGATTACCACCATTGTCGGGTTATAAAAACTGATAATTCCGGGTCATGATTGTTGCAGACACCGGTTCAATCTGGTTTGCTCAAAACAGAGAGTCTGAGAAATATTTCTTTGATAATATTATAATACCTATAGCCCCCAAGTCTTGAGTAAAACAAAGTGATGGCTTAAGACTTACTTCAACATAAATACTGCCACTTAAGAAGAAATCCATGTTGTTCATCCCAGTCACTTAGTAAAAACTAAATACTCCATATTATGTAGCTCCCAAGTGTCGGGTTGTCATGCTTGCAGCAACCTGGGACTTGTAATTGTCTTATACTCATAAAAACTTCAACTAGTGTAGCCCCCAAGGGCCGGGTCATTATGCAATAATGGGCAGGGACTTTGTAGGTATAATCATGTAGATTTGAGCAATGATGTGTAGCCCCCAAGGGCCGGCTTAGTAAGATAATATTGAGCTGGGACTTGATATATGCTTCAATGAAAATAACATCATATGATGGAACCCCCATTATGGGGCTTGAAGTCACGTCCACAAGGTTAAGAGCCTTGTGCTTTACCAACTGAGGAGTGGACCCTTCAATATAATGAATAAAAAGCTTTGTACCTTGAATTTGTTTGACAGGAGTAATTGGTAGCCCCAAGGGCCGGCTCATTATAATGTGATGAGTTGGGTCTTCAATAAGATGAACAAAGAATGGCTTTGCATTAGCCCCCAAGTGTCATGGTGCATGCTTGCAACGACATGAGACTTGCATATTTGATGTAATCTCAACTTAAATAATGTAGCCCCCAAGTGTCGGGTTGTAAGCCTGCAGCAACTCGGGACTATTCCTTCAATTGTAGAATAAAAATCATATACATTGATAATATGATAGCCATTGCGCTAAAGCGACTTTGAAAACCTTAATCATAATATTGGTTATTGATAACCATAATAGAAATCCAGCCATGTTGGCTATTTGTATAATATACCCAATGATTTATAAGCGCATAATTCCAATTGCGCAATCCAAATATATGCTGGCGACTTATAGTCCAAAGCCAGGCCGGGTTAATAAACACCGGATTATATGCACTGACAACTTGTTTCTGCATACAACAAGTTTAAAGTGTCCTGGCGGTTTACCACCGGACGGCATAATGCCCAACTTATAACCCAGGTTTATAACCAAAGCTGCATTTAAGAATAATCAAATATGAAATACATCATACATGTGACATTGAATCACATCATTGGTTTACCAACTTTTTGTAGTTGGGGTGATAACCGAAATCTTGAGTATGATAACTCCCCTCATATTCTGCCGGGTTTGTAATAAAACCGTGTCGTAGATTAAGTCATACTGGGTGATGATTCACGCCAGATGATCCGGGCTATTGACAGGGAGTCAACACCAAGCCGGGTTAAGAAACTCCGGTTTAAAATTAAGGTCTGTCAACGTGTAGTTGCAAACCAAGCCGGTTTAAAGAATACTGGGCTAAGAAGATGACTGGTCAAGCCAAGAAAATCGGTTTAACATAAAATTCAGCCAAATCTCAAATGAAACCGTGTAGTCGAGGCTTTTTGGGGGCTGCCAGGCCCAAATTCGAGGCTGTTTGTGGGCTGCCAGGCCACTGAGTTGAACCATTTAACAAAGCCTTTTAAGATGGACCTCCAACTAACCAATCACCGTTTTAACTTTGACAAGTGCAGGGTCTCAAGGAGAGTAACTGTCAAACGTTCGGAGGGCCGTGCCAGGATGACCTGGATAGGAATGTCTTACTTGATGAAGGCAGGTTAACCCAGGGTTTTAGGTGAATACACCAGGCTTCCAAGCCGTGGGTCGATACCCAGTTACAAGGGTCCGTTCAAACTCCTGTGTATTTGACACAAGGAGCCCCCAAGTAACGTGATGAGTTGTGCTCATTGGGTGCCTATGTTTGAGCTGTGCATAGCATTCAGACTCTCTTTGGCCCCTTGGGTGTGAAGCTCCCAAGCTGTATTGTGGCATGATAGCCGGATTAATGGACAGGACTCCGCTTTGCAAGCAGAAGCCCACATGTGATATATTTCTGAGCTATGCTCGCCGGGTGCCTATGTTTGAGTTGTGTTGTGCAACAAACTCTCTTTGGCCCCTGATGATAATATTGTCTTGATAGCCGCATCAAGAGGGTAGTAACGCCATGTTCTCTTTGGTGAATACACCTATGTTTGAACAGGAAGCCCCCAAGTGATCATATGAAGATGAGCCCATAAGGCAGGATACCCATGTTTGAATCGCGCGTCAGGGCAGCAGGTCCTCTTCGGAAACCTTTAACTTTTTGCAAGAGATAAATTCTTCTTGAACCGGTATTTTGAACCGGGTATTGAGAGCTTCAGCGCTGTGTGGGAGACGGGATTTCCCATTGAACTGGATTTTAAACCGGATTCGAGAGCTTCAAAGCTTCGTGATAAATAAATTTCCCTTGAACCGGATAGTAAACCGGATATCTGAGAGCTTCAACGCTTAAACCGGTAAGACTTGCTGAATCATATCATCATAGCCCCCGAGTCTTAAGATGACAAAAGGAGTTGTCTTGAGATTCTCCGTACTTGTCCATAGTAGAAAGGTATATATCATTGGTATTGATAACGCAATGTGAATCCACAGAAGATTGAGGTAACTGCGGCGGGTTATAGATGATCCGGTATGAGCCGTGTTAGCAACTCGGCCAATGGTTCCTTCCAACTGGCTGTTTGAAATTAACCAAACTGTAGTGGCAGCGATCTGTGCGCATGTCCATTGATCCATCCAGTGTAGACAGCGGCTGAATGATAATTTGCCTCCAATTTGAAAGAAAACCGGGCTACCCAAACTGTGACTTGCTCATACTCGATAAACAGCTTCATGCGGGTAGGTGCGACCCGGTATGTTGATGTAGACCAGGCCACGAGAGGCGGACGGAGAAGATGACCATAATATTAGAGGCGGCTCAAACAGATGAACCGGTCGCGGTGTTGTAAACCGGCGCGGACGGGCGAGTTAACCATGTCGTTTTGACGTAGTGAACAATTGTCCTGCCTCAAAAATATCACAAGCCAGAGTAATTGTTCCTTGATAAAAATAATATGCGCTAATAAAATAGACCTTAGATGGATATCACCTGATATGCTAGGCCGGAAATTATCCACCGCGGAGTTGATGATCACCACGGGCGAGTCGGCCGCGGTAGCAGACGAATGAACCGGCCGCGGTGTTGTAAGCCGGTGTGGACGAGCAAATTGTCCTCCGCTTGGCGCGGACGATGAACCGGCCGTGAGAGTGGACGGGCGAATTGTACGTGGCGTTGTAAACCGGTGCGGTCGCGAGATACGGCCACGACATTGTAAGCCGGTGTGGGAGTCCGTTGAGTAACGACGACCACCTGTACCGAATGATATTGGAACGCCTCCATCTCCGTAGTATAATGTCACTTTGTAATGAATAATTCTCCTGGTATATTTGTTGGATGAATGAGAACCTTGATTGATGCATAATGCTGGATCTGGTATCCATCCTGATGTGCATATAGCAGTTTTGAGGGATTAAAAAAATCTGAAGTGCCTTGTCAACTTGGCCTTTATGTAGGCAGTACTCAACTTAGTACTACTCCGTAACTTAATTGGATTTGCTCAATTAGCATCAGACGTCCACTCTATGACTGATGTCTGTTGGTTTGCAGATTCTGACGCTGTGGAAATTCCTTGGAACTTGAAGCGAGTAGTAGAAGTACACACAAGTGCGAGCAGCAGCAACCCGGTTGACCCCTTCTGTGACAATGTAGAGAGCAGTAGCACAAACAGACGCCTTGGCCATTTGAGCTTTCACTTACGGCCTCAGGACCTGATCTTTGGCAACTTGCATCGCCGCACAGACGTCAGTAGTTCGGCGCGGTACGGACGCACGTGTTTTTTTTCATCACGGCAGCGATGACTTGACCGTGGCGAGTCACGGCGAACCAACGGGGCAGGGGGCAGCTCACCCGCAGTGTAGATGGAGTGGCGGCTCAAGGCGAAGGCGGGCGGCTTATGGCGGCGACTGCTGCAACAGAATAGGTCAGAAGCGTGGCCGTTGCCTTTAGAAGCAGCAGCGGGTGGCGACTCGAACAAGCCGTGACCACAGCAGCAGTGGAGGTGCGAAGGCAGAGGGCGTGGGAGGCCGCATGGGTGGCGGCTGACAAGGTAGAGCGTCGGGCCAGTGGCGGCAGAGGCGCTCGCGAGCCATGGCCAAGTCCTCCTCCAAATTGTGGAGGTTTGACCAATCCTGTGCGGGTCCTTCTCCAGGTCGTAGCTACTCCTCCTTTCTTTTCTTTTTTGACTTGGTGTATGAGTGGTGATTTGACCTTTCGATGGTTGCCCTTCTCGTGTAAAACAACAACCACAACAAGTTGGATTTTTCTTCTTGGGAACTTGGTCATGTAGTTGCTTGTAATGACAATAGTAAGGCAGCATCTCAGCAGATCACGTGGCGTGGAGTAGCAGCTTGGCTTGGAACAGCAACAGCAGCACGGGCGGTTGATGACATCAGCCCGTGGTTGATTGGCTTGACATGGAATCAGTTTGGACTAGTATTTTCTTCTGGTTGTTCAGTAGCAAATAAACTTGTTAATAATACTATCAACAACAATTTTGTGACACGATGGAAACGGTTAACGCCAAGACTCGTTGGAACTTCTGTCGGTCTCGGCGAGGCGCCGCATCAGTAGTAAAAATTGACCTCTCCTCGGATCGGAATCCAGGAGTGGATTGTTTTTGGCTCAGCGCTAGTATAAGGCAACGTCTGCACCTCGGGCTTGCTGCTCCTTGTCTGATTTGAATTTAATGGTAGTTTTAGCAGAAAAAGGCAGGCATCACCAATACACAGACATATTCTTGGCCATGTGATGCTATCTATTCCTTTTGATTGATGGATCCATCATTGTGACGCACGCGCGCCGCCTGTTGTCGGTTTCCGAATGTCCTTGCGGCGATTAGCAGATCAGTTCCGGTCTTGGTGACTCGCATGTATTCAAAAAATCCGGTCGGTCTCGGCCTCGACACTGTTCCAAAACTGACCTGACTCAGGATCGCAAGGTCGTGTGCGGTGATGCACCGATGTAACCCTAATTTCACTTGAATTTAACCCTCATACTGCCAGCTCCAAAGTTAATCACAATCTTGATCGCAAAAAATATGAATTTCGCCAACTTTTTCGAAGGTTGCCGGGTTATCCTGTGTGATTGCTCCTTGCCGGCTCTTCTTCGTCTGGAAATTTCAAACTTCTCGATCCCTGCGAGAAATCCCTTCAAGAACTCAACACCACCGTGCACAGGCCCCACGGTGGGCGCCAACTGTCATGGAATTAACACGTCAGATGTCCTTAGTGTGAGGACTTAGTCGCGAGGCCAGCGCATCTATGTGGTAGCTTGAGAGGGGTTGAGCGGAATCGAGAGAACGCAACACAAGACAAAGATTTAGACAGCTTCGGGCCCCAGGAAACATCATTCGGTAATAACCCTACATGCTGTTTGAGGCTAGATCTCATTATCATCATGAGGGAGTCGTCGTAAACCGGCTCTCCTCTAGTTTTGTCTAGCCCTAGAGATTATTGTTTGCCTGTCCCCCTTTGGGGAGCCCTGCCCCTCCTTATATATGCTGAAGGGGCGGGTTACATGTGAAGTCCTTTTAGGATTAGGACTAGTCTCCCTTCTAATACAAACCGGATACAAGTCCGGGTCTTCCTTGTAAAGTAAATATTCCTCACGCCTTTTCTCTTAAACCGGCCTTACCATAGCGTGATCCGGCCTTCCATAAACCGCCCGTTGGGCCACCGGGTCTTGTCGCTCCTCTGACCCGCCTGCCGGATTACCAATGAATCGTAAACCGCCATGTCCAAGTGGGTCACCAGTGAACCGCCAAACTCTAGCCGGGTCATACATCCGGCGGTTTATACCGCGGGGTATATCCCTGACACCTTCCGTCACCGAGGATCATAGATTCTGCGCCAAGCGCCAAGCCTCCGAAGTAAGCTTGCTTTTAGTCCTTTACAGGACACTCAAATTTCATAGTTTGACTCTATGTAGGATCTAAACTCCTCTTCCTTTGACAGGACTGGAAGAGGACATCCGGACAGTTCTACTGTCCGGCCCCTTTGCCCGAAGGCCCAGCCGACGCACGCTTGGCGAAGCTACTGGTCCTGGCACCTCACGTGGTGCCGGAGAAGAAGGCCAAGAAGAAGGCCATGGGGACCCGAAAGAGTTCCCGATGCCTGGTGGTGTCGGATTCATCGCCCGACAACCCCGAAGCACCCTCCGCCTCTGAGGACGAGGAGGAGGAAGAAGAAGAAGCCTCTCCCCCTCCAGCGAGGGGAGGAAAGAAAAGGAAGGCCGCCCAAACTGGGGAGGCCGGAGGGTCCAAGAAGGGGAGGACCCTTCTTCCGGACTACGCATCCGATGCCGAAGACGGCGGGGAGGAATGGCCATCCAGGGTCAAGCCCCTGGCAAAATCGTAAGTATCCGGATACCCGAATAACTTATGGCGCTCCTTTATTGTATGGTACCTTCTGACGCCGAATTCAATCATGCAGTCCGCCCAAAGCTCAGCTCGGCGATTCGTCGAGCGGCTCCCTAGATTCGTCGGATGTGAACAGCGCTTCACTTTCGACGGCCTCCTCCCCTCTCCCCATGGATGACGCCGAGGTGGAGTCCCAGAAGGGACTAAACTAGGAGGAGGTGATCCTGGAGGCGCCGCGAGGTGACCTCCCGGACTCCAGGCCCAAAGGGGGCGAAGCCCCAGAGGGGTCTAAGTCCGGCCCTAGACCGGACACCGCTCTGGATCCTTCAGTGGTTCCGAAGTCCGACAGGCGGCGCCTTCGCAAGAAGGGCCAGCCTACGACGCCGGCGGCCTCCGTCCAACGGGAGGCGCCGGACAATTTGCTGGAGGTGCTTAACGGCACCTCCATCGACAAGGAACACCGCACTGTTATGAGTGCGGTGATTCAAAAGGTTCATTCCGCCAAGAGCGGGCTGATAGAAGCCTGTACCAGCCTGTTAACAGGCTTTGAGGTATGTATTCAAAACATAAAAATGTTACCGCATAGACAGTAGCCCCTGATGCTCAGTTTGGTGTTCGGAAAGAAAAGTCGGACTGAGGATCTAAAAATATATACGCAGGAGTTCTAATATAAAATGTCAATATGGGAATGCAGGCTGCGCTGCTGACCTCTACCGCATTGACTGCGGAGGTCGATGCATTGAAGCAGAGCCTCGAGCGGTCCGAGAACGAGCTCGGCCATGCCAAGAAGCAGCTCGAGGACAAGGAAGGTATGTAACACCTTATGTTAGTATATAAAAAAATACCTGGTTGTAGATAATTACAGGACCAACGTGAATGTTGCAGGGGCCACAACTCAGGTGGCGACCCTGAAGGAAGCGCTTTCCAAGGCCAAAGATAATGCGGCCATGGAGCGCACAGAGCGAGAGAAGCAAGAGGCGAGGGCGGCGGAGGTGCGGCAAGAGCTCTATGCTCTCGCGAAGAAGCATGAGAGTTTAGAGCGTGACTCGAAGACTCGAGAGTTCGAGCTTGCCTCGGCACTTGAAAGTGCCAAGTCTGCCAAGGCCGAAGCCCAAAAGGCCCTCCAGGAGATAGAGGCGATGAAAAGGATTGCGGCGGGTAAGACATTCTTTATGCAAAGCAACCATGTAAAAGTAAATTACCTGTTACTTACCCGCATCCAAAGCTCTCCAGGAGCGTTCGCAGATCTGCCCCGCAGTGTATCTGATGCCGCCGCATTCTACCGGGCCGAGGAAGGAAGCTCGACGGAGAAAGTGTTCTGGTCCCAGTATGCTGAGGCCGGACACCCAGTGCCCTTGAGCGACCAGCTGAAGCAGCTGGTCGAGCTTCATAAGGCAGCCGAACAGGCCATAAAGGGCCTGATAGGCCGGCTTTGGCCCGGGGGGTCATGCCGTTGAGCTACTTTGGGCTGGTGCAGCGGCTGGTGGATGCCTGTCCATGACTTGAAGTCATCAAGCGCTCCGTGTGCATCGAGGGCGCCCGCAGGGCTTTTGCCCGTGCTAAAGTGCACTGGGGCAAGCTGGATGCTGAGAAGCTTGTGGAGGGTGGGCCACCGGAGGGGAAGGAGCATCGTCGGCCCGAGATGTATTATGAGGGCGTCCTGAAGGGTGCCCGTCTTGTGGCAGAGGAATGTACCATGGATGTAATTTTTGAGTAAACTCGCTCGTGTTTTATCCTGTGCGCTGAAAACTTGTTCATGTGCGCTAAGCAACGCTTTTGAATTTAAAATATTACCTTCTGTGCGGCCGTTTATGAAATCTGAGAGATGCAAGTCTTCGGCTTCTACCCCCATGCCACGAGTGCTGGGGTGTTTGGGATAAACCTAAGCGCTCTTGTTCCCATTCTTGGGTCCATCTAGGGAGGCGCTCAGCACAACGAACAAGGCCATCAGACTTATAATGCTTTATCACTCTCAC
The DNA here is from genome assembly GCF_018294505.1 of Triticum aestivum. NCBI lineage: Eukaryota > Viridiplantae > Streptophyta > Magnoliopsida > Poales > Poaceae > Triticum > Triticum aestivum. The sequence goes on from NC_057813.1 coordinate 397,295,402, forward strand.
TTAGCCATAGAATTCTATAATTTTAAATTTTGGTGAAGACCCTAGTATTTGGAAGACCGAGTTCGGGGCGCTATCCACGCCTAGGCCAGATAAGTTCGGCTCCTCACTCTAAGCGGCATAAGTCTTTAAGGACTCGAAAAACCTCTCGAACAGCGACCGGTCTCTTGCACTATCATGACGGTTAGTTTTAGCTTTCTCTACTGAGGTGTTAACCCAGCTCAACTGGGGCACAATCGCAGTAGTTCTCCCAGGGCTACCTTAGCCAACATTGCGGAACATAAGGTACCAAAACATGGGAGCCGGGCAAACCCAACTATTGACCCAAGACATGATTCGGAGCCGATGCATATAGTGCTATAAGTTCGGGGTGCCGCACTCATGAGAGTGTTCGGTCTTCTCACACCGTATTATGGGGTGCTTTAGCCCCTGGTGTATTGGCCATACCAAAGTGTGTGGTTGCGTAATGTCATGACTGAACATCTTTGTATAAAAATAAATGAAGACAATAACAGATAAGAGCTGTGTACTATTTATTAAAAAGGGGCTGCTATGAAAGCAGAACGATACAAATAGTGTGATAAGCAAGAGATGGGATTATGTAACATGTCCTCCTCCCGGGGCAAGCTACGAGACTTTAAGTAAAATAGGTATTTAACTCGTTATAGAGACCACCTGGACATTTGACGTGGCTTGCTGTCTCCCTGGCTGTTGCATCATGTGTTCGGCGAGTGAATTGCCGGACAGGCCTTCCGAACAGTTGGGTCCTGAAAGTGTATAAAAGGGAAACGACAGAATAGGGAGCCCCTGGTGCGGTTGAGCCGCACTCTGGGCATGCCGTGGTTGTGCCCCTCCCCTTATGCCCATGGTATTTCTAGAGCATAATTATGTACGCGTGGTACTACTATCGCCATATGGCGAGGGCTGGGGTTGGGGCCGCACTGCTATGCTTGCTCGGAACGTGCCAGCCGGTTTTGTTGCAGGTTGCTTTGGGCGCGCTTGATGTTGTCCGGACGTTTAATAGCCGGATTGGAGAGTTGCCTTGAGAGGCTACTTTGTACTTCCGCCGCCAGGGCCGCCGTGTGCTCCTCCGTTCGGAGAGAGCGTTCGGTGTTTCCGTTGACCGTAATGACTCCGCGAGGGCCTGGCATCTTGAGCTTGAGATATGCGTAGTGGGTACCGCATTGAATTTTGCGAATGCGGTTCGTCCGAGCAGGTCGTGATAGCCACTGCGGAATGGGACTATGTCGAAGATTAACTCTTCGCTTCGAAAATTATCCAGGGATCCGAAGACCACTTCGAGTGTAACCGAGCCTGTACAGCTGGCTTCTACACCTGGTATGACGCCTTTAAAGGTCGTCGTTGTGTGTTTAATCCTTGATGGATCTATACTCATTTTTCCCACTGTATCCTGATAAAGCAGGTTCAGGCTACTGCCGCCGTCCATGAGGACTCTGGTGAGGTTAAATCCGTCAATGATTGGGTCTAGGACCAATGCGGCGAATCCGCCATGACGAATGCTATTGGGGTGATCCCTTCGATCAAAAGTGATCGGGCAGGAGGACCATGGGTTGAACTTTGGGGCGACTGGCTCCAACGCATAGACGTCCTTGAGAGCATGCTTCCGCTCCCTTTTGGGGATATGGGTTGCGTATATCATGTTCATTGTCCGCACTTGTGGGGGGAAGCCCTTCTGTCCTCTGTTGTTCAGCGGCCGGGGCTCCTCCTCATCATCGCTATGCAGCCACTTGTCTCTGTTTTCGGCACTTAACTTGCATGCCTGCTTGAACACCCAACAATCCTTGTTGGTGTGATTGGCTGGTTGTTCGGGGGTGTCATGTATCTGGCACGAGCGATCTAGTATCTGGTCTAAACTGGATGGGCTCGGAGGGTTTCTTTTGAATGGATTCTTCCGCTGACCGGGTTTAGAGCCTCTGAATCCAGCATTAACTGCCGTATCCTCAGTATTGTCGCCGTTAATGAGGCGCTTGTGTTTGTTGCGACGTGACCTGCCATTGTTGTCCTTGGTATCCGAATTGCCAGGGCTCTTGTTTATGTTATTGCTGCGAGCTAGCCAGCTGTCTTCTCCCGCGCAGAAACGGGTCATTAGTGTCGTGAGGGCTGCCATAGATTTCGGCTTTTCCTGTCCTAGGTGCCGGGAAAGCCATTTGTCTCGGATGTTGTGCCTGAAGGCTGCGAGGGCCTCAGCGTTCGGACAGTCAACTATTTGATTTTTCTTGGTTAGGAACCGTGTCCAGAATTGTCTGGCCGATTCCTCCGGTTGTTGGATTATGTGGCTTAGGTCACCGGCATCTGGTGGTCGCACATAAGTGCCCTGGAAGTTGTCAAGGAATGTGGATTCCAGGTCCTCCCAGCAACTTATTGACTCTGCTGGCAGGCTGTTGAGCCAATGCCTAGCTGGTCCTTTAAGCTTGAGCGGGAGGTATTTGATGGCGTGTAGATCGTCACCACGGGCCATGTGGATATGAAGGAGATAATCCTCGATCCATACCGCAGGATCTGTTGGGCCATCATATGATTCAATGTTTATGGGTTTGAAACCGTCGGGGATTTGATGATCCATTACTTTGTATGTGAAGCATAGTGGGTGTGCGGCGCCCCTGTACTGGGCTATATCGCGACGTAGCTCAGATGAGCTTTGTCTATTGTGTTCGGCCTTGCCGTATTTATCATATTCGGCGTGACGATTATCGTCACGTGACGCGGGGCGCCCACGCGATCCGTAGATCGATCTTGTTTGCCTTGCCTTATCCTCCAATATGTCTCGCAGGTCCGTTGGGTTTCCCCGTGCTCTGGTATTTTTTGAGCGGCGCCGGGGTGCGTCTTGGGTTGAGGGCCGAAAGGCCTCTCTGTCACGGCCACGTGGTGGCCGATCGGGCGCATCATACGCTGGTGATATAGGTTTAGTTGCTTCCTCCTCTAGTTGGGGTAGCAGCCTGCGCTTTGGGTAGCTCTTGGAGGGGCGTTCGAGTTTATACTCTTCGGCTGCCAGGACTTCAGTCCATCTGTCAGCTAGCAGATCTTGGTCAGCTCTAAGTTGCTGCTGTTTTTTCTTGAGGCTGCTTGCCGTGGCCATAAGCCTGCGTTTGAAATGCTCTTGTTCGACGGGATCCTCTGGCACGACGAATTCGTCGTCGTCGAGGCTTGCCTCGTCTTCGGAGGGGGCATATAGTTGTCGTCCTCGACCTCCCTGTCTGCCGCTCTCTCATGAGGGTTGGCTTCTCCGTCCTCCTGCGCTAAATCCTGCTGGAGGGGGTTGTCTTCGGCACTGTCCGGGGTGTTGTTGTCTCCAATGTCGGACTCGCCGTTTTTGCTTTGGTGGGATTTCGAGCGGCGCCGCTGACGTCGGCGCTTAGGTTGCTTCTTGGAGGGGTCATCCTCCGTTTTTTCATCGCCATCCCTGCTTTGGGGGTGTCCACCATGTATATGTCATATGATGAGGTGGCTTTCCAGTGCCCTATAGGTGCTGGATCTTGGTCGTCTCCTTCATCGGCGTCCATACCGTCGATGTCAGTCGAAGTCGAGCATGTCGGTTAGATCGTCGACAGTGGATACGAAGTGGGTGGTGGGTGGGTTTCGAATTTCTTCATTGTCCACATCCCAACCCCGCTGACCATAATCCGGCCAGGGCTCTCCTGACAAGGAGAGAGACTTTAGTGAATTCAGGATGTCGCCAAAGGGCGAGTGCTAAAAGACGTCCGCGGCGGTGAACTCCATGATCGGAACCCAGTTGGGTTCGACCCGAAGGGGTGTGGAAGATCCAGAGTACGGAATGGAGTCCGGCACGTTGGAGTCACTGGCCCCACAAAGGACTAGGCTGGTATTCGGCTCTATCACCATAGAGACTGCGGTTCCTAGGACGGCGTCCAACCGTCCGTCCCCGGCTGGCGTGGTCGGCTCCGGGCTAAGGGTCGGAGCAGACACCTGAGCGGCGCTCTGGGCGCTGTCAGGAGGCAGAGCTAGATCATGCCCATCGTGACAGTGCGGCGCGCTCGGCCGTGGCTCGAATCTGTAGAAGATCAAGTCCCCTCGAATGTTGGTCGTGTAGTTTAAGCTTCCAAATCTAACCTGATGGCCAGGGGCGTAGCTTTTGATCTGCTCCAGATGGCCAAGCGAATTGGCCCGCAGTGCGAAGCCGCCGAATACGAAGATCTGTCTGGGGAGAACATTCTCACCCTGGACCGCGTCGTGGTTGATGATCGAAGAAGCCATCGGGCCTAAAGGTGACGACACAGAGGAACTCTCAATGAAAGCACCAATGTCGGTGTCAAAACCGGCGGATCTCGGGTAGGGGGTCCCGAACTGTGCGTCTAGGCGGATGGTAACGGGAGACAAGGGACACGATGTTTTTACCCAGGTTCAGGCCCTCTCGATGGAGGTAAAACCCTACTCCTGCTTGATTAATATTGATGATATGGGTAGTACAAGAGTTGATCTACCACGAGATCAGAGAGGCTAAACCCTAGAAGCTAGCCTATGGTATGATTGTTGTTCGTCCTATGGACTAAAACTCTCCGGTTTATATAGACACCGGAGAGGGCTAGGGTTACACATAGTCGGTTACAATGGGAGGAGATCTTCATATCGAATTGCCAAGCTTGCCTTCCACGCCAAGGAAAGTCCTATCCGGACACGGGACGAAGTCTTCAATCTTGTATCTTCATAGTCCGGGAGTCCAGCCAAAGGTCATAGTCCGGCCATCCGGACACCCCCTAATCCGGGACTCCCTCAGGGGCCCTGCTACACATCTGCGCCTTTATCTCCATTGTGCCATATCCTGGAAGGGCGTGGAACGATGATCATCTGTAAAAAGGTAAAAACCCAGGTGAAAGGCTTTGTGAGAAGAGTTGGTTAATCTGAATGAACCATGAAAAATGCAATATGTATTAATAGGGTCGAGCCAAACTATGGGCTTCTTTTTTTTGCGAGCAGCCCCTAGCATCACTTATGGGGGTATTGCCAGCTCAGGTTTATCTGGACTGTTACATCTAGTGGAGCGTCGGATTCGTCTAACCGTGTCCGTGGTCTTGACGACCGACCGTTTAGTCTGGTTGGAGGGGCCGATCAGTTTTCGGCTGCTAGAGCCGCCACATATTCTTCCACACATAAGGAACGCTTTGTATTTCCGCTAACTGTGATGATGCCACGTGGACCGGGCATCTTAAGTTTAAGATAGGCGTGGTGCGGTACTGCATTAAAACGAGCGAAGGCCGTTCTTCCGAGTAGTGCGTGATAGCCGCTTCGGAATGGAGCTATGTCTAAGATTAGTTCTTCGCTTCTTAAGTTGTCGGGAGAACCGAATACAACCTCTAGTACTAGAGAGCACGTGCAGCGGGCCTCGACGCCTAGTATCACTCCTTTAAAGGTAGTGTTGCTGTGGCTGATTCTTGACGGGTCTATCCCCATTTTGCGGACAGTGTCCTGATATATCAGGTTAAGACTACTGCTGCCGTCCATAAGGACTCGAGTGAGATGGTATCCATCAATTATTGGGTCGAGCACCAAGGCAGCCGACCCTCCGTGATGGATACTAGTCGAATGATCCCTGCGATCGAAAGTGATCGGGCAGGCCGACCAGGGATTGAATTTGGGGGCGACGGGCTCCACAGCGTATACGTCTCGGAGTGCGCGTTTGCGCCTTCTCTTTGGAATGTGAGTTGCGTAAATCATATTTACTGTTTTTACTTCTTGTGGGAATTTTTTCTGTCCCCCAGTGTTCGACTGGCGAGGCTCATCCTCGTCTTCACTTGGCGTCTCCCTCCCCTTGTGTTCGGCATTTAGCTTGCCGGCCTGCTTGAAAACCCAGCACTCTCTATGGGTGTGATTTACAGGTTTTTGGGGGGTGCCATGGATCTGACATAATTTGTCTAGAATCTTATTTAGGCTGGACGGTCCATCTCTTCTGCTTTAAATGGCTTCTTCCGTTGACCGGGTCGAGAGCCCCTGAATCCGGCGTTGACCATCGTGTTATCTAGGTTGTCTTCATTGTTTCGACGCTTGTTTTTATTGCATCGCGGCTTCCCGTTCCCATCTCTGACTTCGGATGTGCCTGGGTCGCTGGTGCCGCTACGGGCCAGCCAACTGTCCTCGCCCGTGCAAAAGCGGGTCATGGGGCTTGTTAAGGCTGCCATTGTCCTTGGCTTTTCCTGGCCGAGGTGTCTGGCAAGCCATTCGTCCGGGACACTGTGCTTGAAGGCTGCTAAGGCTTCAGCGTCTGGGCAGTCAACGATTTGATTCTTCTTAGTAAGAAATGTGTTCCAAAGTTTTCGGACTGACTCTCTGGGATGTTGAATTATGTGACTTAAATCGTCTGCGTCCGGAGGTTGGACATAGGTCCCTTGAAAATTGGCCCTAAAGGCATCCTCAAATTCTTCCCAACTTCCAATTGAGTTTTCGGGGAGGCTTTTCAACCAGTGCCGAGTTGGTCCTTTCAACTTGAGGGGTAGGTATTTAATGGCGTGGAGATCATCTCCATGAGCCATGTGGATCTGAAGGATAAAGTCCTCAATCCAGACCCCATGGTCTGTCATTCTGTTGTATGCTTCTATGTTCACAGGTTTAAATCCTTCCGGAAATTCATGGTCCAGCACCTCATCGGAGAAGCACAGGGGGTGTGCGGCACCCCTGTATTTGGACGTGTCGTGGCATACTATCGACGGTTGTTGTGTTTGGTGTTGATTCCTTGCTGGTATTCGATCAATGTGATCTTCTTGGTAGCTCTGATCCTGTGCCGAAGCGCGCTTCCTAGATCCATAGATTGACCTGGCCATACCGGACTTTTTATCCAGGAGCTCACGTAAATCGTGTGTTGACTTGTGTGCAACATCATTAGCCATCCTGTCGCGGCCACGGGGTGGTCGGTCCGGCTGGTCGGCCGTTTTCGGCTGAATGGGCTCTATGGCCTCGTCATCGAATTCGGGCAGCATCTTGCGCTTTGGATAGCTCTTTGTGTGGCGATCGCCACCGTATTTCTCTTCAGTGTCTAGCACCTTGTTCCATCTGCGATTGAGCGTATCCTGCGCGGCCTTAAGCCTTTGCTTCTTCTTCTTTAAGCTCCTCATGGTGGCGATAAGCCTTCTGTGGAGGTTCTCTTGTTCCAAGTGTCTTTCTGGGATGATGAGTGCGTCATCGTCCGGACTATTCTCCTCTCCGGAGACAGGTTGATGAACTTTACCCTCGGGATCGGTGTCATCTGACATCGGCTCCGGACTATGTTCACCGTCCCCTGGCTCATCCTGCTCCATCGCTGGGTCCATGGGGTCGTCGTTTCCTTTGGAGTCGACCGGGGTATAATTCTTTCTTGCGTTGTTATCGTTGTTTTTACTGTGGCGGGATTTAGAGCGGTGCCTACGGCGTCGCTTTGGTGGCTTATCGAGGGGATTATCCTTTGATGCATCATCGCCATCGCCTTCTTTTGGCGTTTCCACCATATATATATCATGTGATGAGGTGGTTGTCCAGCGCCCTATAGGCGGTGGTTCCTGTTCTTCTCTTACGTCGTCGTCCATACAGTCGATGTCTTCGGAGTTGAAGTCAAGCATGTCGGTTAAGTCATCGACAGTGGCTATTAAGTGGGTGGTGGGTGGGGGACAAATTTCTTCGTCGTCCGCTTCCCGCTCGAGCTGGACATAGTTCAGCCAAGAATCTCCCGACAAGGAAAGAGACCTTAATGAATTTAGCACATCACCCAAGGCTGAGTGCTGAAAAATATCCGCGGAGGTGAACTCCATGACCAGTGCCCACAGATTCGATAGGCACGGACATACGCAGTTCGGATCCTGTAGTCGGAGATGAGTCCGAGGGTCTGATGACACCATCCTCGTAGGAGGTGGGATCAGTATCCGGCTCCAACACCGATGAGTGTGCAGCCTCCGTGGCGGGGTCCATCCACCCGTCCTCGGAGGACATGATCTGCTCCAGATTTATTCCCAGGGCCACCGCAGGTGCGATCTCCCGAACACTGTTCGATGGCAGATCTAAGTCATGCTCGTCGCGACTGTTCGGCATACCTGACATGGGCTCGAATCCGTCGAAGATCAAGTCTCTGCGGATATCGGCAGTATAGTTCAAGCTTCCAAACCTGACCTGATGGCCAGGGGCGTAGCTATCGATCTGCTCCAGGTGGCCAAGCGAGTTGGCCCGTAGTATGAAGCCGCCGAATACGAAGGTTTGTCCAGGAAGGAAAACCTTCCCCTGGACTGCGTCGTTGAAGATGATTGAAAGAGCCATCAAGCCTTATCGCGACAACACAGTGGAACTCTCAATGAGAGCACCAATGTCGGTGTCAAAACCGGCGGATCTCGGGTAGGTGGTCCCGAACTGTGCGTCTAAGGCTAATGGTAACAGGAGACACGGGACACAATGTTTTACCCAGGTTCAGGCCCTCTCGATGGAGGTAATACCCTACTTCCTGCTTGATTGATCTTGATGATATGAGTATTACAAGAGTTGATCTACCACGAGATCATAGAGGCTTAACCCTAGAAGCTAGCCTATGATTATGATTGTTGTTGTTGTCCTACGGACTAAACCCTCCGGTTTATATAGACACCGGAGGGGGCTAGGGTTAGACAGAGTCGGTTACAGAGAAGGAGATCTACATATCCGAATTGCCAAGCTTGTCTTCCACGCAAAGGAGAGTCCCATCTGGACACGGGGCGAAGTCTTGAATCTTGTATCTTCATAGTCCAATAGTCCGGCCAAAGTATATAGTCCGGCTGTCCGAGGACCCTTAATCCAAGACTCCCTCAACTGCCGCCTGCCCTCGCGGCCGCTGCTCCGCACGCCGCCGCCACCCCGCGCCACCGACGCCACCGCCTGCTCGCGCCACCGCCCCGCCATTCGCCGCCGACGCCGTCGGGTTTTACTCCCGAATCGGTATGAATCAGAGCCGTTTTTTGGTTTTACGATTTTGTTTTAGATTGGTTTTCATTGGTTTATTTTATTTAGCGGACGTTCGTCCCTTCGTTCGTTTTAACGAATGTTGTTCGCCGGTTAGGTTCAGACAGGGAACGTTCGTTCGTTAGTCTTTTCTTTTTATTTTATTTTCGGCCAGGGACTTATCCGCGATTATTTTTATCGCGATTCAGCCCCTGATTTTCAAACTAGTATAACTTTTTACTCGTTAATCCAAATTAGATGAAACCAATACCAAAATCTTCGTCTTGAAGCTCTCTTTCCAATTAATCAACTTGAACATGATTTTGGTACTGTAAAATTTGACTTTAGTCCAGATTAGTAAACGATCTTGTTTCGTTCGTATTTTGAGTTTCGTTGCTCCGTTTGAGTTGAATCTCTTTGCAAACCATAGCTAATCACATGTACTTTCTATTAAGAACTAATTCACATGATAATAATGTTGTTAGATTTTGACTTTTGTTAGTTTAAGTCATTGCTTGTTTCATGTCCGATTTGGATCTTTTCTTGGTTTCTCTTGTGTTTCGTTTGAGTGATTGCTTATGTATGCTACTGTTTGTCTACGCTAGATTACCCGGAGTGCGAAGCCTGTTACTACGAATATCTAGAGTTTGCAGATCGTCAGCAAGGCAAGTTACACTTTGATCATACTATTTTATACCTAGTTTTTACTATGTGTTAGTTCTGCCCCACTGTCGGCGTTCTGGGAACGAGGGTCCCCAGACTTGCCTGCCTGCGGCCTGCGGCGTGGCTTAAAGGGGGCCCGGCACGGCCCATCTTCATCAACACAAGCTCAAGACCCTCGCGAGGAGCCAAGCCTCGCGGGGCGGGCGACAAGGAACTTCCTCAGGCACGGCCTCGTCAGGCTGGCTCACGAGGAGGCAGAGAGTTCAAGGCGGGGTACCTCGCGAGGTGCCCATGACGCAAGGCATGACGACCAAGGGCGCCAGCCGAGCGCTAGCCCGTGCAGTGTCCTTCTTTCCTCTTTGGTGCAAGGGGAGCAAGCGCAGGCGAGAGCATCAAGCAAAGGCATCCATTTCGGTGCAACAAGACCAAGACCAGTCCAACGGCAGGATGGAGGTCACCGTGGAGCCCAAGTCGGCGTCACCACCAGAGCCTTTGACAGGCGAGGACCAACTTTAGTCAGGATAAGTGTACTAGATGTTCCCCTTCAAAATGGCCAATTGTTGGCGCCCTTCCCGCTCAATATTTGGGAAGAGGCCCATGGCCTTCGCCTATAAATAGGACTAGCCACCCACTGGGTAGGAGGAGCCAGAAAGGAATCTGGAGATGAGATAGGCATCTAGAATCAACCCCTCCAAAGGGACAACGCCACCACAAGAATAGACCCTCGCGAGGCTGTTCTTCCTTGTATTGTTCATCATCAGCCCAAGAGGCAATCCACCACGCCACACACTGGAGTAGGGTATTACACCACAATGGTGGCTTGAACCAGTATAAACCCTGTGTCTCTTGTGTTGTTCTTCTCGTAGTTTAGATCCTAGCGATTCGGCGAGGAACAGGTAGGTAGAAGGCGAAACCTCCGCGCGCACCCCAGTGTTCGAACCTCAAGGGTCTGCCGGAACCCTAAATCCGACATTTGGTGCGCCAGGTAGGGGTGCGCTGGAATTCATCTTCCGTCGCCCTGCTCTTCTCCGACCGTCGCGTCCATGGCTGACGCTCGTCGGGCTGCTCGCGCCGCTCGAGTCGCCCGGACGGCTCCCGTCGGCGGACGCCCTCGTCGTTCCCCGTCGCCCGCGGTCAATGAGTATCGACCCTACATCCCTCCGTGGCCTCTTGGGAAAAGCCGCGCGACCTCTTCCTCGCCCGCCACGCCGCTCCGGCCTCCCCGGTCGTCGCGGCCCTCCTGGGCGGCTCGCAAGCGCCGCCCTCCAGTCACCATGTCAAGTCGTTCATCCGCTAGGTCGGCGCCACCTCCGCGCGGCAGGGGGCTTCCCGGGACCGGCCAGAGCCGCAGGCCAGGCTAGCCTTCAGTTCGGAAGACCACCCCTCCAACTCGGCCTGCTCGGGTGCGCTCCCGATGTTGTGCACCCCCACCATCTACCAGGTGGCTGTCACCAGGACCCTCATCGACGGTGGCGCGGGCCTCAACGTGCTTTTAGTCGAAACTTTCGACCTCCTTCGCATACCCCGGGGGCGGTTGCGGCCGAGCTAGCCCTTCATGGGCATCGGGGGCGGGTCATCCAGCTCCTTGGGACAGATCCGGCTCCCGGTGACCTTCGGCACCTACAACAATTTCCGCATGGAGCTGGTCGATTTCGACATCGCCCTCATCGGCCTCCCCTACAATGCCATCCTCGGCTACCCGGCGCTGGCCCAATTCATGGCCACGACTCACCCGGCATACAACCTCATGAAGATGTCGGGGAGCAGTGGAGTCCTCACCGTGCCTGGGGACACCGGGGACGCGCTGCGAGCGCTCCAGCTCGCCTTCAAGACGGCGGCGTCAGCACAGCCCGCCAACGCGGGGGCCCCCGAGCCCAAGGGGGCTGCACCAGTCAAGAAGAAACAATTGTTCACCCAAGACAAGGCGGAGACCAAGCAGATACCCGTCGACGAGGACGGGTCCACCAACGCCACTTTCACCATAGGCGCCCACCTCTGGCCCGAGCAGGAGGAAGCCCTGTCAAGTTCCTGCGTGCAAACAAGAAGGTGTTCGCTTGGGAGCCCGATCAGCTGGCAGGGATCCCACGGGGCGTGATCGAGCACCACCTCAACGTGTGCCCCAACGTGCGCCCCGTAAAGCAGAAAGCAAGGCGGCAGTCCACTGAAAAGCAGGCCTTCATCGTCCAGGAGACCCGCAAGCTAGAAGCCGCGGGGGTCATTCGCGAGGTTCGATATCCAGATTGGTTGGCTAACCCTGTGGTAGTACCAAAGAAGGGAGGGAAGGAACGCATGTGTGTTGACTTCACCAACCTCAACAAAGCATGCCCGCAAGATCCTTTCCCGCTCCCACGCATTGATCAAATCATCGATTCCACCGCTGAGTGTGACCTGTTATGCTTCTTGGATGCCTTCTCCAGGTATCATCAGATCAATATGGCGGTGGAAGACGTGGAGAAGACGGCCTTCCTGACCCCGTGTGGGGTATACTGCTATACATGCATGCCCTTCGGACTGCGCAACACGGGGGCAACCTTTCAGTGGCTCATGAACATCACCTTGGGCCCACAACTCGGGAAGAACGTGGAGGCTTACGTCGACGACATTGTAGTAAAGTCTCGTGAGGCCAAGACCCTGATACAAGACCTGGAGGAAACCTTTGCAAGCCTCAACGCAGTAAGCCTGAGGCTCAACCCGGAGAAGTGTGTGTTTGGAGTCCCCTCGGGCAAGCTCTTGGGTTTCCCCGTATCCCACCGAGGCATCGAGGCCAACCCAGAAAAGGTCAAGGCGGTCGAGGACATGAGCCTGCCAAAGACCCTCAGAGAGATGCAGAAGCTCACTGGGCGCGTGACTGCACTGGGGCGCTTCATCTCCAGGTTGGGGGAGCGGGCGCTGCCTTTCTTCCAGTTGATGAAGAAAAATGGGCCCTTTGAATGGACTGAAGAGGCCGACAAGGCATTCCAAGACCTCAAGAGATACCTGACCAGCCCACCGGTAATGGTGGCCCCACGCCCACAAGAGCCCTTGGTACTCTACCTCGCCGCCACTCCCTACTCAGCCAGCGCGGCCCTGGTGGCGGTTAGGAAGGAGCGTCGGACCAAGGCCGCGCCAGCTGCCCGCGCCAAGGCAAAACAGAACCAAAAAGGACTCACAGAGATCACTACCACAATTGAGGAAGATCAGCCGCCGCAGGGGAACGCACCAGGAGCGGGAAAGGCCCTTCCCCCAGGCAACCAGCTTCTGGAGGCTCCGCCGCCTCAGGAGGCACCACGGTTTCTGGAGGACGCCACCAGCACCGACGCTCCAAGCCTCGTTGAGCACCCGGTGTACTTCGTCAGCACGGTGTTGCGGGATGCGAGGGCACGGTACCCCATGCCTCAGAAACTTCTCCTCGCACTACTGGTGGCCTCGCGCAAGCTGCGGCACTAATTTCAGGGTCACCCTATCAAGGTTGTCTCCGCGTACCCCTTGGAAAGAGTGCTCCGGAGCCCTAACTCAGCCGGAAGGGTCGCCGAGTGGAACATTGAGCTGCAAGCATTTCAGCTCGAATTCAGCACGACCCGAGTCATCAAGGGGGGCGCCTTGGCAGATTTCATGGCAGAGTGGACAGAGGCGTCGGGCCTAAAGGCCGATGAGGATCGATCCCTCTCCCCGGGAAGTGAGGCACCGGACTGTTGGGTCATGTACTTCGAGGGGCGTTCTCTAGGCACGGCACGGGGGCTGGCGCGGTACTTATATCTCCTACCCAAGACAAGCTCCACTACGTCGTGCAGCTCTGTTTCCAACACGGAGAAAAGGTCTCCAACAATATAGCAGAATATGAAGGCATGATAGCGGGCCTGAAGGCCGCGGCCGCCCTCGGAGTAAAGCGCCTTACCATCAAAGGTGATTCACAACTCCTCGTCAACTTCTCCAACAAAGTATACGAGCCAAGGGATGAGCACATGGAAGCCTACCTTGCGGAGGTCCGCAGGATGGAGAAGCAGTTCTGGGGGCTGGAGTTACAGCACGTGCCCCGTGGCACCAATCAGGAGGCCGACGACATCACCAAATGAGCGTCCAGGCGACTGCCTCAGGAGCCTGGCGTCTTCGAGGAGCGGCTCTTCAAGCCCTCGGCCACGCCATCACTGTCAAGTGCGGTGCAGCCTCGGGAGGAGCTCCCCCAGCCGCCAGCCTTAGGAGCCCTGGTCTGTGGGCCGGCCTCGGGGGCGCGTTTGCTCTTGACAATGGAGCCTCAGGAGGGATGCTGGGTCACGGAGCTCTGGAGCTATCTGACACAAGGGATCTTGCCAGAGAAGGAGGAGGAAGCAGAGCGCGTGGCGCGGCAGGCCACATCATACTGCATCAGGGATGGGGAACTCTATCGGAAGCGACCAAATGATGTATCCCTACGCTGACGGTGGAGACTGTGGGCACCACTCGTCATCGCGAACCCTCGTGGGCAAGGCATTCCGAAGCGGTTTCTATTGGCCTAACGCGCTCAATGACGCCGTCGAACTGGTAAAGGCCCGGAGCCTGTGAAGAAGGCGAACGCCTATGAAGACCACCTTTTTGGAAAAGGCCCGGAGCCTGTGAAGAAGGCGAACGCCTGTGAAGACCATCTTTTTGGAAAAAGCCCGGAGCCTGTGAAGAAGGCGAACGCCTGTGAAGACCATCTTTTTGGGAAAGGCCTGGAGCCTGTGAAGAAGGCGAACGCCTGTGAAGCTATCGTGTTTTGGGAAAGGCCCGGAGCCTGTGAAGAGGGCCAATGGCCGTGAAGCTTGCTTCCCCGAAGAAAGGCCCGGAGCCTGTGAAGAAGGCCAACGCCTGTGAAGCTCGCCGCCCGTGACACTCTCACGTAATAATGAGTTGGGGCTGTACACGCCCCAGAGTCTCAGGAGCGCCGGCCTCAGGCCCTGGGGCTCCCTCCCACGCCCAGTGGCAGCACTTAGCTCCGCGCTGGTGAGAAGACGTCGAAGACTAGACTAGGTGCCGGACGCAGCTTTTTCATTTGCTTTCTACAGTTGGCTAGTTCATTCTCATTTGAAGTTTTATTGAAACTGTCGCTGTCTTTTGACTTATGGCTCTTCGGTTTTTCGCCCTCCGACCCCGATTTCTCTTGCGCGAGGTCTCGCGAGGGTACGGCTCTGGCGCCCTTGCGAGTGTTTTGATCCTTTCGGTCAAGACCTCACGACCCGGGTCCACTACAGGAGCATTCCTCCAGTCTGTGCCTCACGGGCACCGCGACACGAATACGGGACCTGGGTCGGTCGCTCCATGGCCAAGGCTGGGGATTACCTACGCGCAGGCGTTCGGCAAGAAGGAGCAATACCAGAATAATGGAAACATTACGATGATTGACAACGATAACACAAACACGCCCCCACGGGGCCCCCACATAGCTATCTTTTGCGCAGGAAAAAGAGAGAGGGAGGAACAAATCAGGCAAGGCTCGCCAGGCGCCCGGCCCGAGCTGCCTCCGGAGCTCAAGCGGACTCCCTCTCACGCTTCACCAGGGTGCGACGGCGGGCGGACCCGCTACCACCCTCCAAGCAGGCACGACGGCGTGGAGGCAGACCGCGGCCGCTGCTAGAAGAGTCGCTGCCCGAAGAGGAACCAGTAAAGCTTGAGGAATCCTAGGCGCCGCCAGCCGCACGCTCGCTGCCCTCTCCGTCTTTGCCAGGGCTGGGTCCCCGGTCGTGGCCGTCGTCTTCAGGGCAGCACCCAGCGCGGCGACCATCTTCCCCAAACACCCTCACGTAGAGGGTGGCGTCGCCGTCGAACTTGAAGTGCAGGGTGCACCGGCGGCTCAGGCCACGCGCGCGGGCAAACGTCTGCCAGCCGCGGGTGAGGGCCAGGCTCCTGGCCGCGAAGACCTCCAGTGAAGCCCACGAGGCCCGGCTGCAGTAGCCGTCTGCCTGGAGCCAGAGGCCGCCCGGGGCGCCAGCCGGAAGCTCACCTAGGAGGAAGCGAGGGAGCTAAAGCCGGGCGCTGGCTGGCTCCGCTGCCCACACAACAAGCTCCGGCAGCACCTCCGCAGCGCGAGAGCGCGGCCTCGGGGGTCGCACGGCCGAAACACACACCCCGGCCACGGCCGGCCGCCCGTCGCCACGCGGAAAGTCACCTCCGCGGTCATGGGGAACTGCCTGGAGGCCACGGGGTGCTTGCGAGGGCGGCCGCGACCGCGCTTGGGCGGGAGAGAGGCAGGCTCGGCCTGGCGATCTTTTCCCTTCTCTGCGGCCGAGAGCCTCCTTGGCGGGGCCATGAGGAAGAAGGAGAAGCAAGAGGGGATGAACTGGAAGGGCACGCGGCGTGCCGTACTTAAAGCCAGAGGAGGCCAACCGTCGGCCTCCGCGACCGCAGGTAATCATGACTCGTTTCGCATGCAGGGACTTGTCAAATCCATGCAGTTGCCGAGGCGTCGTGGGGAAGTGGAGGCGCCCATGCCCAATCAACCACCACGCGGCGCCCAAGGCCACAGGCTGTTAGGGCCCGTGACGCTTTGCACTTGCCCTTTTGCCTCTCTGCTCGGCCAAGTCCGGGCGCGCCTTGGGCCCGGGGGCTACTGTCGACGTTCTGGGAACGGGGGTCCCCAGACTTGCCTGCCTGCGGCCTGCGGCGTGCCTCAAAGGGGGCCCAGCACGGCCCATCTTCATCAACACAAGCTCAAGACCCTCGCGAGGGGCCAAGCCTCGCGGGGCGGGCGACAAGGAACTTCCTCAGGCACGGCCTCGTCAGGCTGGCTCGCAAGGAGGCAGAGAGTTCAAGGCGGGGTACCTCGCAAGGTGCCCATGACGCAAGCCATGACGACCAAGGGCGCCAGCCGGGCGCCAGCCCGCGTAGTGTCCTTCTTCCCTCTTTGGTGCAAGGGGAGCAAGCGCAGGCGAGAGCATCAAGCAAAGGCATCCATTTCGGTGCAACAAGACCAAGAACAGTCCAACGGCAGGATAGAGGTCACCGTGGAGCCCAAGTCAGCGTCACCACCAGAGCCTTTGACAGGGCGAGGACCAACTTTAGTCAGGATAAGTGTACTAGATGTCCCCCTTCAAAATGGCCAATTGTTGGCGCCCTTCCCGCTCAATATTTGGGAAGAGGCCCATGGCCTTCACCTATAAATAGGACTAGCCACCCACTAGGTAGGAGGAGCCAGAAAGGAATCTGGAGATGAGATAGGCATCTAGAATCAACCCCTCCAAAGGGACAACGCCACCACAAGAACAGACCCTCGCGAGGCTATTCTTCCTTGTATTGTTCATCATCAGCCCAAGAGGCAATCCACCACGCCACACAATGGTGGCCTGAACCAGTATAAACCCTGTGTCTCTTGTGTTGTTCTTCCCGTAGTTTAGATCCTAGCGATTCGGCGAGGAACAGGTAGGTAGAAGGCGAAACCTCCGCGCGCACCCCAGTGTTCGAACCTCAAGGGTCTGCCGGAACCCTAAATCCGACACCCACAAATAATTGCATTGGTAGGATTGGGAACATGTGGTTTTGGTGGTAGTGCTTGAGGTAGGAACCTAATACCTTTTTGATCACCCCCGGGAATATACATTATGCTTATTATTGCTTAGCCATGCTCATAGATGGGGATTGGATCGTGATTCACACATGGAAGTTTGAGAGTTATTTTAATTGGATAACATTAAGATGGCAACTTTAATACACATTTGGGTGGATTGGTTCAGGCACCTGGAGTACCCAGTGTTGTCTGTTTTGAAAATCTCGAAGTACCTATGTGATTATCCTATGGAATGCCACCCAGGCTCAAAGGGATCATAAGATTATTCTTGTTAGAAACTTCCGTGTGCAGCCACAATCCATTATGGGCTCTGGCATAGTTGAGTAAGTTGTGTGATCTCTTGAAGAGGTAGACTAGCAGATGTAGAGGGTTGTAGGTGGTACTATCTACCCGGAGTAGAGAGTTAATGCTTCAGAAAGGCTATGTCTCGATCATCTGATCATGGATGCGGTCGAGTCTTGTGGGGAAAAGTGCGCAAACCTCTACAAAGTGTATAAACTAATCATGGTTAGTCGTGTCCCCGGTTATGGACGTATTGAGTATCTAGTACTTGAATCTATTGATGTGATCTCATCACGTTACTTTAATTAATTATGATGTTGGTTAATGATGATACTTTTAATTGGGATTTGAGTTGGGGTTACCTTCTCAAATAATGGGCAACATGGGAGTAGTTAAATAAATTTATTCCATTGTTGTTGGGAAAAACTAGCTTTACACAAAATCATGAAACTTACAGCCTCCACCAGCCAAATGTTGCATGTAGATATAGTTCTTGCATTATCATTGCTTTACAGTGTAACTATGCCAGCATATTCCATGTGCTTACCCGTTTCGGGCTGCAACGCCTTATGTTGCAGACTACTCAAACGACGAATAAGGTGCGATGGGTCGTTGTTTTGCACTCAGCAATGCCGTTGGAATTGATGGACTCATTTACCTTCGAAGCTACTGCAGTTGTCTAGTTTAGATGGCCTTCAGCCATGATTTATTTATGTAATCATACTCTTTATGAGGACTCGATGTAATAAGTGTGTGATTGAACCTCTGTTATAATTCCTCGAGTACTGTGCGTGTCAGCATTACCGATCCAGGGATAACACTGATGCATAGACACTTGACCGTTTGAGGTCTGGTCGCTACAGTACCATCCCAGCGGTTCTACTGCTCTTTGCTTCAACGCAACAGGGCTGGTATGGCTCCTGCCGTGCAAGTGGTAGTACCATAGTGCCTCGCGGTAGTACCGCAGGCCCTTGCGCTAGTACCGCATGTCTGGTGTGGTAGTACCGCATGCGCGGGCTGGATAAGTGGGTAACTGTTGGATTTGTCCTATCACTATATAAGGGGAGTCTTCTTCTTCGAGTTGACCACCTCTTCCATCCCTAAGCTCCATTGTTGCTCTAAGCTCCATTTTCGCCCGATCTCTCTCCCTAGCCAATCAAACTTGTTGATTCTCTAGGGATTGGTTGAGAAGGCCTTGATCTACACTTCCACCAAGAGAAATTTGATTCCCCCCACTAATCCCTTGCAGATCTTGTTACTCTTGGGTGTTTGAGAACCCTAGACGGTCACCGCGGAGCCGTAGTCCATTGTGGTGAGGCTTCATGGTGTCGTTGGGAGCCTCCAATTAAGTTGTGGAGATTGCCCCAACCTTGTTTGTAAAGGTTCAGTCGCCGCCTCCAAGGGCACCAATAGTGGAATCACGGCATCTTGCATTGTGTGAGGGCGTGAGGAGAATACGGTGGCCCTAGTAGCTTCTTTGGGAGCATTGTGCCTCCATACCGCTCCAACGGGGACGTACTTCCCCTCAAAGGGAAGGAACTTCGATAACACATCTCCGTCTCCATCGACTCCACTTTTGGTTATCTCTCACCTTTACTTGTGCAAGCTTGTATTGTGTTGTATCCATTGCTTGCTTGTGTGCTTGTTGTTCTTGCATCATATAGGTTGCTCACCTAGTTGCATATCTAGACAACCTACTTTGATGCAAAGTTTAATTTGGTAAAGAAAAGCTAAAAATTGTTAGTTGCCTATTCACCTCCCTCCCCTCTAGTCAACTATATCGATCCTTTCACCAGCACCTTATGGGCTGGTTAGCCTCCCTCCTATGGCCCATATGGCCCATATCTTTCACCGGGGGGTTCCGGTAACCCCTTCGGTACTCCGGTATGTACCCGATACACTCCGGAACCCTTCCAGTGTCCAAATACTACCTTCCGATATATCAATCTTTACCTCTCGACCATTTCGAGACTCCTCGTCATGTTTGTGATCTCATCCGGGACTCCGAACAACCTTTGGTCACCAAAACACATAACTCGTATAATACATATCGTCATCGAACGTTAAGCGTGCAGACCCTACGGGTTCGAGAACTATGTAGACATGACCGAGACACCTCTCTAGTCAATAACCAATAGCGGAACCTAGATGCTCATATTGGTTCCCACATATTCTACGAAGATCTTTAATCGGTCGAACCACAATGTCAACATACGTTATTCCCTTTGTCATCGGTATGTTACTTGCCCGAGATTTGATCGTGGGTATCTTCATACCTAGTTCAATCTCGTTACCGACAAGTCTCTTTACTCGTTCCGTAATGCATTATCCTGCAACTAACTCATTAGTTACATTGCTTGCAAGGCTTCATATGATGTGCATTACTAAGAGGGCCCAGAGATACCTATCCGTTACTCGGGGTAACAAATCCTAATCTCGATCTATGCCAACCCAAAAAAACACCTTCGGAGATACCTGTAGAGCATCTTTATAATCACCCAGTTACATTGTGACGTTTGATAGCACACAAGGCATTCCTTCGCTGTCCGGGAGTTGCATAATCTCATAGTCGGAGGAATATGTATTTGACATGAAGAAAGCAGTAGCAATAAAGCTGAACGATCATTATGCTAAGCTAACAGATGGGTCTTGTCCATCACATCAATCTACTAATGATGTGACCCCGTTCATCAAATGAAACACATGTCTATGGCTAGGAAACTTAACCATCTTTGATTAACGAGCTAGTCAAGTAGAGGCATACTAGGGACACGGTGTTTTGTCTATGTATCCACACATGTATCAAGTTTCCGGTTAATACAATTCTAGCATGAATAATAGAAATTTATCATGATATAAGGAAATATAAAATTACAACTTTATTATTGCCTCCAGGGAATATTTCCTTCAATAAGGGTTAGTAGCATGGGCATTATCAATTAGAATGAAAGGAGGGCAAGTGGAAATCTCCTTGGTTAGTTTCACTTGGAGTTTATCATGAGACTCCTTGAGAGAGGCATGAGCACCCTGCAAGACCTTGTGAGCCTTGTCAGGTGTATCAAACTCTTCCTTGAGTCTATCATGGTCAACCCCAAGTGCAACTTTCTCGGATTTAAGCACACGAGTAAGAACAATAGCATGATCAAGATCTTTTTGTAATTTAGCTTGACCAACATCGGTTGACTCCTCAAGAGTTAAACAAAGATCTCACTCTTCCTCTACAGCTATGGAAAGATCCGCAATCTCATCGGCATAGTCACGACTATGCCCCTCCATCTTGGAGGTCGTATCCTCATGTGGCGCAATGATATCATTGGCCTCACCAAGTTGTTCCAAGAGAGCAACAAAGTGCTTCTTGGACTCACCCTTGAGTTTGCTCACAAACTTGGTGAACTCATTCTCATCAACTTTCTCCACCTCACTATTATCAACACAATCTAACAATGAAGGAGTAGTAGTGATGGTGGTTTTGATGTTAGGAGTTACCTTGTTGATACTTATGGCCATGAGACACTTGTCAATGGTGTTTACGTTGGGGGCGTTGAAGAGAGTACACCTTGGAGGGGGAAGATGTAGCAATGGCAATGGTTGCCGTTGCCATTTCTTCTCCACTAATATCTTCCTCGTCATCATCGGAGGGGTACTCTTCATGTGCCATCAAGCCCTTTGGTGGAGACTTCTTAGTGAAGTTTTTCTAGCTAGGGAAAGACTTGGCTTTATCTTTGCGAATGAGTTTGCCACCATTGTCTTCCTCTTCTCCTAAGGGCAATCCACTATGAAGTGACTCACATTGCCACAATTGTAACAAGTTCTTACATGTTGCTTGTTCTTTGACCCACTTGAGTTGTTCTTGGTGAAGTTGGGCCTGGAGTTCCTCTTGTTGCCCCAAAATTGCCTTGACGCAAGAGCCATGTGCTCATGGTAAGCATATTTGGTGTCCTTGGGGACACACTCCTCTTCTTATTCCGGAATGGCCTTGGCCTTCAATTCAAGGGTTGGAGTGTTTTTCCTTCTCCGGATACGAGCAAGAGCATTGTCGGCGGTCTTGTTCATGATGTTCATGGCAATAAACTCATCCAACACTTCACTTGAGGTTAATGTGTGAAAGTTCGGCCTTTGACAAATCACAGAAGACATGGCCTTGTTGAATGGCATGATGGCCTTGAGGAACTTGCGTTTGATCCAAGTGTCGTCCGTATCCTTGCTTCCATGGTCTTGGAGAGCAATCGCAAGAGTTGTCACCCTCCGTAGAGATCACGCGGATCCTCACCTTCAGGCATGAAAAATTCATCGGCCTCATCAAGGACCACTTCAAAGTTGGACCGTTGGATGCTTGAGCTCCCCTTGTACATATAAACAATGTGCTCCCAACAATCCTTTGCATGAGTGAAAGGTCGTAGGTGCGCTAGGTCTTCAGGAGGGACTGCTTCTTTAAGGATTAACAATGCAGAGTGATTGCATTGATTGTCCACTTCTTCTCTTGGGGTGAAGTTGTTTGGATCATGCGGGTAGAAGCCTTGCTCAATGATTCTCTAGAGGTTAGTTGAACAATGCTTCAAATGAGACGTAATGCGGAAGACCCAACTAGCAAAATCACCCTTAACAAGCTTGGGAGGACGACTAGGATTATTAATGCGAGCTGTGGGGACCGGTCCTCCATAGACCGGGGGAGGGGGAACTGTAACGCCCCGAATCCGATGCGCCAGGTGTCTTCCAGTTATTCGTCATTGTTGCCATGTAATCATCTACATTTCATCTACATGTTTTTCAAAATTTGCATCCGTTCGGGTTCCGCAGGTTCTCTCCGTTGTCCGTTCTGAGCTCAACCACATTCGCACGCGCCCGTCGGCCCTCTCAGACCTTGTTTCGTGAGCGGGAGAAAAAAATTCTTGGAATGGGCCGAGATTTGCCGAGTGGTTTGGTATATCACCGGTACACCGCCCGTCAAATTTCGTTCTATTTGGAGGTCGTTTGATGCCCCAACGGTTAACCGCGTAGCCCGAAACCCCTCTCTCTTTGCAGCCTAGCCCCTCTTCACCTCAGCCCATGAGCCCATCCAAACCCCCTCCATGCTCTCGGTCATTGGATCGTGATCGTGTGGGCGAAAATCTCACCTCATTTGGACTCTCCTAGCTCCCCCTATCTATAAATATGTCCCTCTCCCCCAAAATCCCGGATGAACCCTAGCTTCCACCTCCCCGCGCCGCCGGACATGTCCGCCCGCCGCCGGACACACCCACAGCCGCTGACCCGCGCCCTCTCCCATGTTGCCACATCGCCTCCCCAAGCCCCACTTCGCCGTGGCCCTCAGGGCCCATCTGGAGCCCGTCCTGAGCCCATCCAGGGCCCGAGCCGTCGCCGCCCTTGCATCCGAGCTCCCCGTGCGGGAGAGCTCCCGATCCAGCGCGCCCCGCCACCCGCGAGCAACTTCGCCGCCCGTCCCCGTCGCCCGCGACTCCGACTCCAGGCCAATGCCCCGTGCCCTTCCCCCATCTCCCTCATTTTCCCTCGCTCTCTCTCTACCCCGAGCTCTGCAGGCCGCCATGGATGGCCGCCCCGATCTACGCGCTCGCGCCGCCCCAAGCCGCCCCATCGCTGGGAATGGGTTGCCCTGCGCCCGATTTACCCATTCACGGCCTCCCCGACCCTCGCCAGAGTCCCACGTCGCCCCACCATCGCCATTGACTTCCACCAGAGTGGTGAGCCAACCCCGACCTTCTAGTTTTTTTTCGCGGGGTAAAATTCCACCAAGTCCCTGAGTTTTGAACATCATGTGCATATGTTTGACCTTCCATAACTTGATGCTTGTTACTCCGTTATGTGTGTATGATATATCAAAATGTTCATTGTGAGATTCTCTTCATTTCATTCTACTGTGTCATGCTTGTTTAAGTTCATCTTGATGACCTAATCATCGTTGCAAGAGTGCTATATGATGTTAACTGATGTCTGTTAACAGAACTTGTTGTTTTGTCTTTTTCATTGCATTTTGTGTGTGCATCCTATGAGCTTGATGTCTACATGAGTTTTGAGATACATCATGCCATCTTTACAGTGGTGCAATCCATGTATTTTTGTGTGCCTTGTGGTGAGTGCATCAAGCTCGTGAAGTAGGGTACTTGTTGTTACTATTTTGCTAGGCTGAATCTGTTATACCATGATGCTATGTAAACCTGCTGCTACAAGTCATTCTATGCATAATATGGAGATATTCACTAAGGATGTTTTGTTCTAAATGTTGTACTCTATCCATCAATGCCCTTGTTTGAAATTATGGATTGTTGTAGATTGTCATAATCGTGCTCCAAAATTGCTAAATAATGTTGTTGTCCGCCTGCTAACATTAAGTTCAGTTTTGCCATGAGTTTTGCTAGTGATCCATCCACCCTATGACTATTCTATTGCCATGTTTAGCTCCATAAATGTGTATTCTTACTATTGGTCACCTTGTCATGCCATGTATTGCTCTGTGGTGAGTTGTACAAGCTCACCAACATGCCTACTTATCGTTGTTTCTGCCATGTCTGAATTTGTTATATTATTTGCCAGGTTTGTATGGATGCTACCATGTTTTCTGTTGATCTTTGGAATAAGTTCAGTAAGGGAGTTTTGTTATTTTTCTTTAGTATTATAATTCCATGCCTTTGTTTGCCATTATAAATTCCTGCAGCATGTTGTTTGATGGCTCTAAACATTGCAACCTGATGTTATTTCTGTCTTGCTCAGTGATATTCTGCTAAGTCTGTGAACTGTTATTATTTTCAATCTTGCCATGTCCTTTTGAGCATGTTATAGTGATTTCTGGAGATAGCTCAGTGTTCATGTTTTGTCATGATTTACCTGTAAATCATGTTCATGCCTTTTGTTTTCATGTTGAGGTGCTGTAGCATATTTCCATGATGCTTGCAAGATGCCTAGTTGCTGTTTGGGACAGCTTGTCCTTTAAACTTGTTTCATATGTATGTGTTGAACCGTTGCTCCGTTTTGAGTGTGCTTTATATGAAACTTGCTTAGATTTGCATGTAATTTCATCTTGTCATGTTGAATCCTTGTTTTAAGAGTGTTTGCTTGATGTTTGAATGTATTTTGCATCAATGCCATGTTTGACTTGTTTTGCTCATATCTTCTACGTCGTAGCTCCGAACTATTTGAACTTTATATGTAACTTGACTAGAATTTCATGTAGATCATCTTGGTGCATCTTAACTTTCTGTTTAACAACTTGAACATAAGGTTTATTAAGATCTGGACCAATTTTTTTCTAAATTTACATATGGGGTCTTTCCGGTTTTGTCATATGTTGTTTCCGGCCTCATTTAAACTTGCTTTGATGTGTTGCTCTTGTATGCATCATCTCTTGCCATGACTAGCTTCATGTAGCCTTTTTCATGAATCATGCTTGGTTGTGCATCATGTCATGTTTATGTGTTGAGTGTTTATCGTGTGTTTGCTTCTTTCCGGTTGTGCTCCTTCTTGTTAGTTCCTGTTTCGTTGCGATCGTGAGGATTCGTTCGTCTACGCTTGGTTCGTCTTCGTGGCTTCATCTTCTTCATGGACTCGTTCTTCTTCCTAGCAGGATTTCAGGCAAGATGACCATCACCTTGGATCTCACTACTATCATTGCTATGCTAGTTGCTTCGTTCTATCGCCATGCTGCGCTACCTATCACTTGTTCTTCAAGCCTCCCAAATTGCCATGTTAGCCTCTAACCTTTTCACCCTTCCGTTGCTTGGCTATGTTACCACTTTGCTCAGCCCCTCTTATAGCATTGTTAGTTGCAGGTGAAGTTGAAGATTGCTCCATGATGGACAAGATTATGTTGGGATACCACAATATCTCTTATGTAATTAACGCACCTATATACTTGGTAAAGGGTGGAAGGCTCGGCCTTATGACTGGTGTTTTGTTCCACTCTTGCCACCCTAGTTTCTGTCATACCGGTGTTATGTTCCTTGATTTTGCGTTCCTTACGCGGTTGGGTGATTTATGGGACCCCCTTGACAGTTCGCTTTGAATAAAATTCCTGCAGCAAGGCCCAACCTTGGTTTTACCATTTGCCTACCTAAGCCTTTTTCCCTTGGGTTTCCAGAGCCCGAGGGTCATCTTTATTTAATCCCCCCCCCCCCCGGGGCCAGTGCTCCTTCGAGTGTTGGTCCGAACCGAGCAGCCTGCAGGGCCACCTCGGGAAACTTGAGGTCTGGTTTTACTCGTAGCTTGACTTATCCAGTGTGCCCTGAGAACGAGGTACGTGCGACTCCTATGAGGATTTGTCGGCACATCAGGCGGCTTTGCTGGTCTTGTTTTACCATTGTCGAAATGTCTTGTAACCGGGATTCCGAGACTGATCGGGTCTTCCTGCGAGAAGGAATATCCTTCGTTGACCGTGAGAGCTTGTGATGGGCTAAGTTGGGACACCCCTGCAGGGTATAAACTTTTGAGAGCCGTGCCCGCGGTTATGTGGCAGATGGGAATTTGTTAATATCCGGTTGTAGAGAACTTGACACCAGATTCGAATTAAAACGCATCAACCGCGTGTGTAGCCATGATGGTCTCTTTTCGGCGGAGTCCGGGAAGTGAACACGGTTTTGGGTTATGTATGAACGTAAGTAGTTTCAGGATCACTTATTGATCACTTCTAGCTTCTCGACCATTCTGTTGCTTCTCTTCTCGCTCTTATTTGCGTATGTTAGCCACCATATATGCTTAGTCGTTGCTGCAACCTCACCACTTTACCCCTTCCTTACCCATTAAGCTTTGCTAGTCTTGATACCCATGGTAATGGGATTGCTGAGTCCTCGTGGCTCATAGATTACTACAACAACAGTTGCAGGTATAGGTTATGCGATGATCATGACGCGAGAACGATGTTTACTTGTTTTGGAGTTCTTCTTCTGCTTCTTCTTCGATCAGGGGATAGGTTCCTGGTCGGCAGCCTAGGCTAGCAGGGTGGATGTCATTTGAGTTTCTGTTTGTGTTTCACCCGTAGTCGGAAGTTGCTCTTATGTATGATGATATTGTATTCGTGTGGCATTCCATGCCTCTTGTGTGTATCCCCAACTATTATGTAATGGTACGATGTAATGATATCCACCTTGCAAAAGTGTCTCCAATATGTGCTTCTATCCTTAGTGGGACCTTCGAGTTCCTTTAGGATAGAGTCGCATATTGGGCGTGACAAGAACCGAGGCAAAGGTTCCCGTCCCATTCTTGTCATGAGGGGAAGGAACATGAGTACCTTTAGCCGCTTCCTTGGTGGAATTGGCCTACAACTTAACCACAAGCAAGGGATCGGGAGTGGATTTCATCCCCTCAAGTAATTCTTTAAGCATGGACTTGACTTCGGTTGTCAAAGACTTCTTAAGTGAAGCCATAGCTTCACTTAAGAGCTTCACTTAAGTCGTCTTGAGTGATAGAATTTAACTCCATGGCCTCGGGCACATCCTCCATGGTGTCAACCATACTCTTCGGGTGGCGAAACACTTAATAAAGAGACGAGGCTCTGATACCAATTGAAAGGATCGATATGGCTGACTAGAGGGGGGTGAATAGGCAACTACCAATTTTAGCTTTTCTTAACAAATTAGGTTAAACAACAAATAGGTTGTCTAGATGTGCAACTAGGTGAACAACCTATATGATGCAAATAACAACAACAACAACAAGTGCAAGCAAAGGATATAATACAATAAAAGCTTGCGCTAAGTAAAGGGAAGAGATAACCACAAGTGGAGTCGGTGGAGACGAGGATGTGTTACCGAAGTTCCATCCCTTTAGGGGAATTACGTCTCCGTTTGAGCGGTGTGGAGGCACAATGCTCCCCAGGAAGCCACTAGGGCCACTGTATTCTCCTCACGCCCTCACACAATGCGAGATGCCATGATTCCACTAGTGGTTCCTTTGAAGGCGGCGATCGAACCTTTACAAACAAGGTTGGGGCTATCTCCACAACTTTATTGGAGGCTCCCAACGATACCACGGAGCTTCACCACAATGGAATGTTGCTCCGAGGTGACCTCAACCGTCTAGGGTGCTCAAACACCCAAGAGTAACAAGATTCGCAAGGGATTAGTGGGGGAATCAAATTTCTCTTGGTGGAAGTGTAATTTCGGGCCTTCTCAACCAATCCCTAGAAAATCAACAGGTTTGATTGGCTAGGGAGAGAAATCAGGCGAAAATGAGCTTTGGAGCATCAATGGAGCTTGGGGGAAAAGAGGCAGGTCTTCTTGGGGAAGAAGACCTCCTTTTATAGTGGGGAATCAAATCCAACTGTTATCCCACATCTCAGCCCATAGAGAGTAGTACTACCACTCAAGGGAGCGGTACTACCGCACTAGGCAGCGACACTGCTGCTTTGTTGGGGAACGTAGCATGCAATTTCAAAAAAAATCCTACGCTCACGCAAGATCTGTCTAGGAGATGCATAGCAAGGAGAGGGGGAGAGTGTGTCTACCTACCCTCGTAGACCGAAAGCGGAAGCGTTTGACAACGCGGTTGATGTAGTCGAACTTCTTCTCGTTCTGGTCGATCAAGCACTGAACATACGGCACCTCCGAGTTCTGCACACGTTTAGCTCGATGACGTCCCTCGAACTCTGTTGGGGAATGTAGTAATAATTCAAAATTTTCCTACGTGTCACCAATATCAATCTAGGAGATGCTAGCAATGAGAGAGAGAGAGAGAGAGGGAGTGCATCTTCATAACCTTGAAGCTCGCTAAGCGGAAGCATTACAAGAACGCGGTTGATGGAGTCGTACTCGCGATGATTCAAATAGCGGAAGATCCGATCTAGCGCCGAACGGATGGCGCCTCCGTGTTCAAAACACGTACAGACCAGGGATGTCTCCTCCTTCTTGATCCAGCAAGGGGAGGGAGAAGTTGAGGGAGAGCTCCGGCAGCACGACGCCATGGTGGTGGAGCTTGCGGTTTTCCTGCAGGGCTTCGCCAAGCTCTACGGAAGAGGAGGATGTGTTGGAGGAGGGAGGGGCTGCGCCAGGGGAAGGGTGTCGCAGCCCTCCCCCCAACTATTTATAAGGGAAGGGGAGAGGGGGCCGGCCCCCCTAGATCCCATCTACAAGGGGGGCGGGGCAGCGGCCAAGGGGGGGACTTGCCCCCCAAGTTTGGTGGGAGGCGCCCCCACCCCTAGGGTTTCCAACCCTAGGCGCCTTGGGCCCTTGGGGGCGCACCAGCCCACTAGGGGGCTGGTTCCCACCCTTGTTCAGCCCATTAAGTCCCCCGTGGCTGGTGGGCCCACCCAGTGGACCCCCGGACACCTTTCGGTGGTCCCGGTACAATACCAATAACCCCCGAAACCATTCCGGTGACTGAAACTGGACTTCCCGTATATAAATCTTTACCTCCGGGCCATTCCAGAACTCCTAGTGACGTCTGGGATCTCATCCAGGACTCAGAACAACCTTTGGCAACCACATACAATTTCCCATAACAACTCTAGCGTCACCGAACCTTAAGTGTGTAGACCCTACGGGTTCGGGAACCATGCAGACATGACCGAGACATCTCTCCGGCCAATAACCAACAGTGGGATTTGGATACCCATGTTGGATCCCACATGTTCCAACATGATCTCATCGAATGAATCACGATGTCGGGGATTCAATCAATCCCGTATACAATTCCCTTTGTCCACCAGTATGTTACTTGCCCGAGATTCGATCGTCAGTATCCCCATACCTCGTTCAATCTCGTTATCGGCAAGTCTCTTTACTTGTTCTATAATGCATGATCCCGTGAATGACTCCTTAGTCACACTGAGCTCATTATGATGATGCATTACCGAGTGGGCCCAGAGATACCTCTTCATCATATGGAGTGACAAATCCCAGTCTCGATTCTTGCCAACCCAACATACACTTTCGGATATACCTGTAGTGCTCCTTATAGCCACCCAGTTATGTTGTGACGTTTGGTACACCCAAAGCATTCCTACGGTATCCAGGAGTTGCACAATCTCATGGTCTGAGGAAATGATACTTGACATTAGAAAAGCTCTTAGCAAATGATCTACACCATCTTGTGCTATGCTTAGGATTGGGGTCTTGTCCATCACATCATTCTCCTAATGATGTGATCCTGTTATCAACGACATCCAATGTCCATGGTCAGCAAACCAGAACCATCTATTGATCAATGAGCTAGTCAACTAGAGGCTTATTAGGGACATATTATGGTCTTTCACACATGTATTACGGTTTCCGGTTAATACAATTATAGCATGAACAACAGACAATTATCATGAACAAGAAAATATAATAATAACCATTTTATTATTGCCTCTAGGGCATATTTCCAACAGTCTCCCACTTGCACTAGAGTCAATAATCTAGTTATACTGTGATGAATCGAACACCCATAGAGTTTGTTGATCATGTTTTGCTCGTGGAAGAGGTTTAGTCAACGGATCTGCGACATTCAGATCCGTATGCACTTTACAAATATCTATGTCTCCATATTGAATATTTTCACGAATGGAGTTGAAGCGATGATTGATATACCTGGTCTTCTTGTGAAACTTGGGATCCTTGGCAAGGGCAATAGCTCCAGTGTTGTCACAGAAGAGAGTCATCAGGCCCGACGCATTGGGAATAACTCCTAGGTTGGTGATGAACTCCTTCATCCAGATTGCTTCATGTGCTACCTCCGAGGCTGCCATGTACTCCGCTTCACATGTAGATCCCGCCACGACGCTTTACTTGCAACTGCACCAGCTGAATGCCCCACCATTAAAAATGTACACATATCCGGTTTGTGACTTGGAGTCATCCAGATCTGTGTCGAAGCTAGCATCAATGTAACCCTTTACGACGAGCTCTTCGTCACCTCCATAAACGAGAAACATATCCTTAGTACTTTTTAGGTACTTCAGGATATCCTTGACCGCTGTCTAGTGCTCCATGTCGGGTTTACTTTGGTACCTCCCTACCAAACTTACAGCAAGGTTCACATCAGGTCTGGTACACAGCATGGCATACATAATAGACCCTATGGCTGAGGCATAGGGGATGACACTCATCTTTTCACTATCTTCTACCGAGGTCGGGCATTGAGCTATCATCAATCTCACACCTTGCAATACGGGCAATAACCCCTTCTTGGACTGATCCATATTGAACTTCTTCAATATCTTGTCAAGGTATGTGCTTTGTGGAAGACCAATGAGGCATGTCGATCTATCTCTATAGATCTTGATGCCTAATATGTAAGCAGCTTCTCCAAGGTCCTTCATTGAAAAACGCTTATTCAAGTAGGCCTTTACGCTTTCCAAGAGTTCTATATCATTTCCCATCAATAGTATGTCATCTACATATAATATGAGAAATGCTACACACCTCCACTCACTTTCTTGTAAACACAGGCTTCTCCATAAGTCTGCATAAACCCAAATGCTTTGATCATTTCATTAAAGCGAATGTTCCAACTCCGAGATGCTTGCACCAGCCCATAGATGGAGCACTGGAGCTTGCACACCTTTTCAGCATTCTTAGGATCGACAAAACCTTCCGGCTGCATCATATACAATTCTTCCTTAAGGAAACCGTTAAGGAATGCCGTTTTGACGTCCATTTGCCATATCACATAATCATATAATGCGGCAACTGCTAACATGATTTGGACGGACTTCATCTTTGCTACGGGTGAGAAGGTCTCATCGTAGTCAACCCCTTGAACTTGTCGATAACCCTTAGTGACAAGCCGAGCCTTATAGACAGTCACATTACCATCTGCGTCAGTCTTCTTCTTAAAGATCTACTTATTTTCCATGGCTTGCCAATCATCGGGCAAGTATGTCAAAGTCCATACTTTGTTTTGATACATGGATCCTATCTCGGATTTCATGGCTTCAAGACATTTGTTGGAATCCGGACCCGCCATCGCTTCTTCATAGTTTGAAGGTTCGCCGTTGTCTAACAACATGATTTCCAGGACAGGGTTGCCGTACCACTCTGGTGCGGAACATGCCCTTGTGGACCTACGAAGTTTAGTAGCAACTTGATCCGAAGTTTCAAGACCATCATCATTAACTTCCTCTCCACTCGGTGCAGGCACCATAGAAACATCTTCCTGAGCTGCGCTACTCTCTGGTTCAAGAGGCAGTACTTCATCAAGTTCTACTTTCCTCCCACTTACTTCTTTCGAGAGAAACTCTTTCTCCGAAAAGGATCCGTTCTTGGCAACAAAGATCTTGCCTTCGGATCTGAGGTAGAAGGTATACCCAATGGTTTCCTTAGGGTATCCTATGAAGACGCATTTTTTCGACTTGGGTTCGAGCTTTTCAAGTTGAAGTTTCTTGACATAAGCATCGCATCCCCAAACTTTTAGAAACAACAACTTAGGTTTCTTCCCAAACCATAATTCATATGGTTTCGTCTCAACGGATTTAGATGGTGCCCTATTTAAAGTGAATGAGGCTGTCTCTAAAGCATAACCCCAAAATGATAGCGGTAAATCGGTAAGAGACATCATAGATCGCACCATATCCAATAGAGTGTGATTACGACATTCGGACACACCATTACGCTGAGGTGTTCTAGGCGGCATGAGTTGTGAAACAATTCCACATTTCCTTAAGTGCGTACCAAACTTGTGACTCAAATATTCTCCTCCACGATTTGATCGTAAGAACTTTATTTTCCTGTCATGTTGATTCTCTACCTCACTCTGAAATTCCTTGAACTTTTTGAAGGTCTCAGACTTGTGTTTCATTAAGTTGACATACCCATATCTACTTAAGTCATCAGTGAGGGTGAGAACATAACAATAGCCACCACGAGCCTCAACACTCATTGGACCGCACACATCAGTATGTATTATTTCCAACAAGTTGGTTGCTCGCTCCATTGTTCTAGAGAACAGAGTCTTGGTCATTTTGCCCATGAGGCATGGTTCACACGTTTCAAATGATTCATAATCAAGAGACTTCAAAAGTCCATCTGCATGGAGTTTCTTCATGCGTTTGACACCAATGTGACCAAGGCGGTATTGCCACAAGTATGTGGGACTATCATTATCAACCTTACATCTTTTGGCATTCACACTATGAATATGTGTAACATCACGTTCGAGATTCAATAAAAATAAATCATTGACCAGCGGGGCATGACCATAAAACATAGCTCTCATATAAATAGAACAATCATTATTCTAGGATTTAAATGAGTAGCCATCTCGCATTAAACGAGATCCAGATACAATGTTCATGCTCAAAGCTAGCACTAAAAAACAATTATTGAGGTTTAAAACTAATCCTGTAGGTAAATAACCGAGACATCTTTGTGGCCAATAACCAGCAGCGGGATCTATATACCCATGTTGGATCCCACATGTTCCACGATGATCTCATCGGATGAACCACGATGTCGGGGATTCAATCAATCCCGTATACAATTCCCTTTGTCACTGGTATGTTACTTGCCCGGGATTTGATCGTCGGTATCCCCATACCTCGTTCAATCTCGTTACCGGCAAGTCTCTTTACTCGTTCTGTAATGCATGATCCCGTGACTAACTCGTTAGTTACATTGAGCTCATTATGATGATGCATTACCGAGTGGGCCCAGAGATACCTCTTCGTCATACGGAGTGACTAATCCCAGTCTCGATTCGTGCCAACCAAAGAGACACTTTCGGAGATACCTGTAGTGCTCCTTTATAGCCACCCAGTTACATTGTGACATTTGGTACACCCAAAGCATTCCTACGGTATCCGGGAGTTGCACAATCTCATGGTCTGAGGAAATGATACTTGACATTAGAAAAGCTCTTAGCAAACGAACTACACGATATTGTGCTATGCTTAGGATTGGGTCTTGTCCATCACATCATTCTCCTAATGATGTGACCCCGTTACAACGACATTCAATGTCCATGGTCAGGAAACCACAACCATCTATTGATCAACGAGCTAGTCAACTAGAGGCTTACTAGGGACATATTACGGTCTATGTATTCACACATGTATTACGGTTTTCGGTTAATACAATTATAGCATGAACAACATACAATTATCGTGAACAAGAAAATATAATAATAACCATTTTATTATTGCCTCTAGGGCATATTTCCAACAAACTCGTGATCCAGCAAAGTGTTGAGGAAGTAGATGAGTTCCATCAACACGACGGCCTGGTGACGGTGATGGTGAAGTTATCCGCGCAGGGCTTCGCCTAAGCACCGCGAGAATATGACCGAGGGTGTAATCTGTGGAGGGGGGCGCCACACATGGCTAACATATGAGTTCTAGGCGCCCCCTCCCCATGTATATATAGGTGGGAGAGGAAGGGGAGCAGCAGGGGGTGCCCCAAGTAGGAGGAATCCTACTTGGGCGCCTCCCCCAATTCCTCCCCCCTTCCTTATTCACCGTAGGGGAAAGGAAGGAGGAGGGAGGAGGGAAGGAAGGGGGAGGCAGAATTCCTCCCCTTCCTTTCTCTCTTCCCCTCTTTCCTTCCCCTTAGGTGCGGTCCATATGGGGGGCACAGCAGCCCATGTTGGCTTTTGTGTTTGCCCTCTTGGCCCATTAGGCCATATCTTTGCCGGGGGGTGTCCGGAACCCTTCGGGTGACCCGATATGTACCCGGTATCCTCCAGAACACTTGTGATGTCCAAATACCATCGTCCTATATATCAATCTTTACCTCTCGACCATTTTGAGAATCCTCGTCATGTCCCAGATCTTATCTGGGACTCCGAACAACATTCGGTCACCAAAACACATAACTCACATAATACAAAATCGTCATCAAACGTTAAGCGTGCGGACCCTACGGGTTCGAGAACTATGTAGACATGACCGAGACATCTCTCCTGTCAATAACCAATAGCGGAACCTGGATGCTCATATTGGCTCCCACATATTCTAGGAAGATCTTTATCGGTCGAACCGTTATGACAATATACGTTATTCCCTATGTCGTTGGTATGTTACTTGCCCGAGATTCGATCATTGGTATCTTCATACCTAGTTCATTCTCGTTACCGGCAAGTCTCTTTACTCATTCTGTAATGCACCATCTTGCAACTAACTCATTAGTCAGTTTGCTTGCAAGGCTTCTTATGACATGCATTATCGAGAGGGCTTAAAGATACCTCTCCGATACTCGGAGTGACAAATCCTAATCTCAATCTAGGCCAACCCAACAAACACCTTTGGAGATACCTGAAGAGATCTTTATAATCACCCAGTTATGTTGTGGCGTTTGATAGCACATAAGGCATTCCTCCGGTATCCGGGAGTTGCATAATCATAGTCGGAGGAATATGTATTTGACATGAAGAAAGCAATAGCACTAAAACTGAATGGTCATAACAAATGGGTCTTGTCCATTACATCATTCTCCTAATGATGTGGTCCCATTTATCAAATGACAACACATGTCTATGATTAGAAAACTTAACCATCTTTGATTAACGAGCTAGTCTAGTATAGGCTTACTAGGGACACGGTGTTTTGTCTATGTATCCACACATGTATCAAGTTTCCAGTTAATACAATTATAGCATGAATAATAAACATTTATTATGAATAAGGAAATATAAAATAACAACTTTATTAATGCCTCTAGGGCATATTTTCTTCACGCTTTGCCCAGCAGTAGTACCGCTGGGGCAGCGCATAGAGAGTGGAGGGAAGGGGTAGGAGAGAGAGGGCCCCTGAGCGGCACTAGAAGCGGTGGTAGGACGGTATTACCTCTTGTAAGCGGTACTACTGCGCCTACTGCCGCTCCTACTGCCGCCCAGCCCGACACAAGACGCGACATCCTCGAATCGAGGCGGTACCAGCGCGGAGCAGGAGTCGCACTACCGCCGATGGCCATGAGCGGTACTACCGCTTGAGGCTGTCAGCGGTACTGCCGCTGGCTCCTCCCAAGTGCCACTACCGCGATATCGGTAAACTCCAAGGAAGAGGAAAGGAGCTGGGGGGTGCGAGATAGATGTGTACGTGTTGATTCCACCCTAGCTTTTCCGATACAGACCCCCTCTTGATGGTACAGTGTCTCCTATGACTCAAGTCCATCAAAACGAAACCGAAAGAGACTACACCGTCTTCACCTTGAGCTCAGAGGGGAAATCATCGTCTCGTGCCCATGAATGAATAACTGAAATGCTTAATGCACACAATTAGTCCGCAAATGCATTGTCATCAATCACCAAAATCACTTAGAGAGACATGCCCTAACATTATGCATTACCAAGATATAAATATGAAAACGTTAACCTTCCAAATGTAATACGACTACACTATGGCGCACTTTTCTAAACCTTTTTTTATGTTAGCACT
The DNA here is from genome assembly GCF_018294505.1 of Triticum aestivum. Lineage (NCBI taxonomy): Eukaryota > Viridiplantae > Streptophyta > Magnoliopsida > Poales > Poaceae > Triticum > Triticum aestivum. The sequence goes on from NC_057813.1 coordinate 397,331,032, forward strand.
TTTATTCGGTATAAAATGGCATAGTGAACTGAGCGTAACTCAGATGATTAGGTTCCTTGTGGTGGTACCAACCCGTCAGGGTTAAAGTCCTAGACTTGATACGGGTGATTGCATTTTCTAGATTTATTTTAGCCTTTCAGGCAACATTTGTTCGGTGGTTGGAGGCGTTCCCGTCGACTACGAGACGTGTGTGGTGACTTCGTTAATTTCAAGATGTAATCCAGTTCAATATCTCGAAGGTGTTCATAGGGATAGAATATGCGTAAGTCCTTTTTACTCCCCATATTAGATTTGTCTTAAGTCAAACTTTACCAAGTTTGACCAAATTTATATTAAAAAAATAGCAACATATGCAATATCAAATACTCCCTCCGTCCGGAATTACTTGTCATCAAAATGGATGAAAATGGATGTATCTAGAACTAAAATACATCTAGATACATCTATTTTAATGACAAATATTTCCGAACGGAGGGAGTACATAAACTACGAAACTACATTTCGTAATGAATCTAACAATGTTGGTTTAGCATTATGAATGTTGAACTTTTTTTTTATAAGTTTGGTTAAAGTAGAGATACTTTGACTTCGGACTTATATGCAGACTAAAAAGTACATCTGCAATTGTAGCGTGTTAGAAAAATATAGGACGGCGGAGAAAAAAAGCTTTGGCGCCAACAATTTGAAGCCGGCAACGAAATTCTTGTATCGTTTCACCGACAGCTTACCCCGTCGGAGCTAGCGAGTCGACCGTCTCTCATCCGTCGCGCATCCACCACACAAACTCCCCACTCTCACACTTTCCCCAACGATACCCTCAAAAATAAGAAAACCAGAAAGAGTACGAAAACCCCCAAACCTAAGCCCCCTCACTCCCGATGACGGCGCCGGAGATCCTGGAGGTGCGGTGCGCCGGCTGCGGCGAGACGCTGGAGGTGGAGCAGGGGATGACGGAGTTCGCCTGCCCCGGCTGCGCCATGCCGCAGGCCCTCCCGCCGGAGCTCATGCCGCAGCCGCCGCCGCGCCCGCGCCGCGCTCTGCCGCTCCACAACGGCGGGGTTGCTAGGGACCAGATGCCGTGCGGCGGATGCGGCGCTGTGCTTGCCGTGCCGCGGGGCCTCCGGCGCATCACCTGCCCGCTGTGCGCCTCCGACCTCGTAGCCGACGGCGACCGCCTCCGGCTGCACCAAGACGGCGTACAGGTCATTTCGCCTGCAGCCGTTGCTTCTATCGCGCCCACGTCCCTGCGGCGGTCGGAGGTGCTTGGCCTGTAGCTCTTACATTGTGCATTTCACTGATTGATGGGGTTAATGGATAGTCGAAACGAAAGACTGTATAATCCTAGTGTCAGAGCATCTAAATTTTACTCCCTCTTTCCCAAAATAAGTGTCTTAACCTTAGAAAGTTGAGACGCATTTTGGGACGGAGGGAGTATAAAATAATGGAGTGCTTGTCTTGAGAGCGAAAGTTGTAGATTTAAAATGGACTAAAGGAGTGACTGCATATTTTGTTGAGAGTCTCCATGTGTGCAGGTACTATTGGCAGTAGAGATCTTGGATGGGACCAAGAGGTTCCATCCTTTATCTGATGCATCCTAGTAGTATTTATTTTCGTAACTCCTGCTTAGGCACATATTGTTCAATCTTTGTTTTTTTTTTTACTTACTAGCTTGGCGTGACCGCGTGAGGAATCCTGTCATATATATGTGATACCTTAATAAAATTCAGAAGATTATAGGTTCGTCTGCACTTAGAAAACATATATATTTCTATATTAAGTACACATTATTGAATAAGTACAACATCACATAATTCCGTTGGTACCCGCTCCTTCCAAGCATTATTAAATTGCTTTGCTTCTTGCCCTTCGAGCAGTTTCTGACTCTTTGGTATCCAAACATTCCATTATATGACAGTACTCTTGAGTATTACATTCCGTAGGGTCGTTCTTTCTGGAAACATCATAACTGAGAGTGGGATACTTCCCTTTTACGATATATATGTATATGTGCAATTGTGTGATGTCTAGTGACATTTGCTTCATACTTTTTTCATGGGTTGTCATGGATCGAGTGCAGGAAGAGCCCAGAAGCCAAGTGATTCACGTGGGACAGGTGCAAGTAGGAAGGTACAATAAACCAATCCATTTTGAGCAGGAACGTGAACCCTCTTTTGCTGGTTCAGTTCATGAAGAGTCAACCAATTCACCCAGATCAAACCCAAAGATAGCAGTTCATGTGCGATGTGCAAAAGATGCACCTGTTGATCTTGATCAGTTATTTCATAGAGATGAGTCACACATTAAATTACCCAATGGAACTGTTCCCAGGCATGGTTTTAAGAAGAAAGGTGATCTATCTGCTAGTCCTGGATCCATTTGTGCAGAGAGGATAGTGCTGGACCATCCTAGTAAGGTCAGCAACGCACTGCGATCACAAGGTGGGCCTTCCATTCATTCATTTCATACAGAGGCGGTACATGGGCAGCATCAAAGTAACATCATTGGAAATCATGAAAACCAGAAACCTAGACATGCTTCAGTGGCTAGTATTGTGGAGCAGGAAATAGTAAAGCCTCCGAGTCACACTGCTTCTGGAAAACAGGTGCATACTGAGTCGCATGGTAACACAACTGGACGGAATCAGAAGAGGAAAAGGAGCAGCTGGACTACTGGTGGGAAGCGCAAGAAAAAACATATGGGCTCAGACAAAGAGCTTCATCCTAAATGTAATAAGTATTCAGCTGCCCAGCCAGAATATACTCCAAATAGCAATACTGTTCAGGAGCCAGTTTCTTCCCCGGATGAAAATCAGTTTAATCCTGCAGATGTTGACAGAATAATTTACCCTACTTCATTATCTCAGAAGCAGGCACCTCTAGTGGGATCACACGAGTTGGACAACATTGATGCAACCTTGCCTCCTGTCTCTAGAGATCATGGTACATCTCCAGTGAACCATGTTTCACGGTGCCACTGTCAATGCTCAGCAGATGCTATGGGTGCTCTTGCTAACCGGAGTTTCAATTCAGAACAGGAGCATGAGATTCCTCAGGGAAGTTCCAATGGGATTTGCCCGCATCGTAAAAATGGTGCACAAGGGCAACAGATACAAGATGACAGTCATCCTGTGCAGGTGGGAGTTGAGTGTCACCACAACAAAGCTGCGGGACAACACAAGAGTGTAGCAAAAGGCCGCATGCATTCGCCAAATGAGAGGGACTATATTGAAAACCAGTCTCGCACTGGTATTCTCCAGCAGGTGGCCGTAGCTACTGCCTGCTGTCATCCTACCCCATCACCGCTGTTGACCGCTACCCGCTTGCCCAGTACCACTGTTCCTTCTGTCACAAGTATGTTTCTACCCAACTATATAGATATCTTTCCAACACTGTTTTTAAAGGATATCTAACACTGTTGTACATTTTGGTCTCTTGCAGGATCATCAGTTCATCGATCACCACCGTATTGCGAACCACCAGAAACTATCCATTCCCAGGTATGTCCCTCTTGCATGATCTTAGCTAAACCTGGGCATTCGTCGTGCTGGGCGGGGCTTACAAAATGTTGGCCTTCAGAACAAGCTTGAGCCCAGCCCGAAGCCTGAAAATTTCTCTCTTCTCAAGCCCAAGCCTAGCCTGATCAAAAGCCCAAAGCCTGGAAGCCCTGCCTGGAGCCCAAGTCACAATAAACATTCAATCCACACATGAAATGCATACTGTTTATGCTATGAAAGCAAGTACTATCATCATTACACACCAACAATATTTCACGAATGCAACGCAGGCAACCTGATAAGAATTGCAGACAAAGCATCCACAAAAGTCACATGGATTATATAGGAGAAGCTATACAAGAAACGCACACATCCATGCGCTAGTAAATAATGAGCAGACCTATCACTGATGTGCTCCTCGACGATGCGCCAGATAGCTACCAGAAACTAGGTGAGGTTGCCAACGAGGCAAACAGCCTGTGCTGGGGACTAGGCGGACGCGATTGGCAATGGTGTGCCGTCGCCGTTGGGGAGGAGGCACAGGCGCGCGACTGCGCAGTCGATGCTGGTCCGAGGTGGAGCCATGGAGACATACAATCAGCGTTGGTGACGGCACAGAGGTGCGCAGGCAGCATAAGGGAGCGCCAACACACAGACAGGAGGGCAGAAGAGGTGATTGGGGGAGATGCATGTGACGGTTAGGGTTAGAGCATCTCCAACGCTGACCCCCAAACCGGATACCGTATCGGAAACTGATGCAGGAGCTGGCCATCCAACTGTAGGCGCAAATGTCCGAAGACATTTCGAATGGAATTTAATGAAAATAAACAAATTTGAGGCAAATTTAAACAAACCAGACAAATTTCATTCAAACTTTGATAATTTTTAAATAAAACTGGATGATTTTCACCAAACCGGAGCACATGCATTACATTTTTGACATATTTGAACTAAACCCTATTCTAACCTAGTCTAAATGATCGCTGGTGCATGTTTCCCATGACATGCCTTCCCCATGTCCGGCAGCAAGCTCGCCGGCCGGCCATTAGCCTAGGAAACTGAAGCTCCACCTCCGTGAAGTGGGCAAGCGGCTAATCGGCCGACGATGATGAGCCCGACGAGCTTGGTTTCAATGGGAGGGGAGTAGTAGTGGCCTTCGTGGGACCCAAGCGCTGGCGGCCTCCCATGCTCTACTCTTCCTTGCTGCCGGCGGCGCCCGCGGATGTGTCAGCTTCGTCGCCGTGGCGTCGGGGCGCGACCGACACGGAGCTGGCGATATCGTTCGTGCCGCCGTAAAATTCTGCCACCGCCTCGTTGATCTCCCTGTACATGGCTTCTTTCTCCGCCTGCAGGATGCGGTGCCACTATTGCTCGCGGCGGATGTCGCGGCGGTGCGGTAGGACAGGAGCAGCGCCTTCTGCTTGTCCACGTCCACTTCCACGTCCGCCATGATGCCTGTGCCGGCAAGTTGCTCCTTCACGCGACGGTGCTCGTCGATGCACGAAGGCTGTACTTCTGGTCGGCCTGCGCCTGCCGGAATGCGGCCTCCCGCTCTTTCAACACCATGTCGGTGTAGTGTTCCGGCATGGGCCGGCGAGGACGGTGGCGCCGGCTCGTCGTCGGCCGCCTCTTCCATTGGCTTGTTTGCAACGCTGGCCTTCGGAGAGCTCATCCGCCTGCCAGCCGGCAGCAATGCCGGCAATCTCCTTCTTGTGTTCGTCTGAGAGGCTCTCCCACAGGGCTTTGGAGCTCAAGGCCATGGCGGGTGTGGTGCCGAGAGGTGCGGAGAGGAGATAGGGAGTGGAGGAGGTTGGATGCGACTGTTGCCGGGCCTGGCGTTTAAATAGCAGGCGGATGCCAGGCCAAGCGGCGAGGTGGTTAATGGTGGCCAGCAGATGGATGGACTAGTGGCCTTCGCATGTGGGCGCCGAAGGTTCCTCAGCAACCACACATGTTTAATGGAGGGGGGCAGCCGAGTGGTTGTCGTTTGAATGCGGAAAGAAGGCGCGTGCTCCTCTGGGAAGCGGCGCGGGTGGCGCTCTCGGCCGCCGCGCTGCTTCAATGCCGGCTCCAATGAGAGATCGCGTCTGCTCTCGGCCGGCATGAATGCGGAGTTGACTGCTTCGGGCGGGAAAGGGCGTGGGCGTGGGAGAGGGCTTTGGGTGGGCCAGGGTGGTCGGATGCGTGCATGGCTGCTGTCCAGACGACCGCAAAGAGCGCCCCCCCCCCCCGCTGTAGCGCGGTTTGCGGGAAAAAGGACGTCCGGACCAGCCAGCGGGCAGATACAGGACCGTGTTGGATGGCAAAACACGTCCGGACCGTGCGGTCCCAGCGGATGGGGCTGGTTTGAGGGTCTGCGTTGGAGATGCCCTTACTATACGGTGGAAAAGGAGGGATATGGTGCTGGTCTGCTAGTTTGTTGGTCTGGGCCACAGCCCATAGGCGCAGGCTCCCAACACTGCACATGTTTTATCCATTTTCGAACCAGGCTGGGCTAATTTCAGGCTGACAATTGAAGCCCGAACCTGGCCTAAGAAATATACCGGGCTGCGCATTAAAGCCCAAGTGCACCCTGGCTGACAAACCCAGCCTGGCCCGGGCTGTCCATGCCCAGATTTAGTTTTACCATAGGGTCATGTGTTGTTTCTGTGATGCACTGTCAGCAAGTAGCAATATAATTTCCTCAATTTGGTTGCTAAGTCCTGATTGTGAATTCATCGTTATTTTTTGAGTAACTGTGATTCTTCATGATTATCAATGAAATTTATTTGAGTAACCGATATTACGTGTTCACAAACATTCTTCTTTTTAAGTGATTGCATTATTGATTTCATGCAGGATGCTCATGCTCCTGGCATGGGATATATGAAATCTAAAGTGCGCAAGGGGAGGGGCCCTGCAAAACTCACTGAACCACGTAGGGTAGCTGACAGGCCTGTGCTGACTCCGACTAACGTGGAGTAAGTCTTCTCAGATTATTGCATTTTCATCAGATGCCTGGGGTCAACTTGTACTATATAATCTTTCATGTACTTAGCATATTGACTTGTACTGGCAGCACATGGGATATCGACCCTCCTTGTCCCAAGGTGGCTTCTACCATCACTTTACTTCTCAAGCAGTGGCACCCAGGGTCAACTTACGTAATGGCTTGTCAGCAAACCAGCGAAGTACACCCACAACAATTGGTTCTCCACTTTCACCAGTATCATTCGGATAGAAGGGCTATCATCTTGGATGAGTTCCTTGTAAGAAACTTTATCCAAGAATATCTTTGTAGATACATCAAGTATGTCTGAACACCCTTCTATTTTGATGGCTGCAGCGACGTTACAAGTGGGCCCCTGGGCGGGAGGCAGAGTGCCTGAAGCTATTCAACCGCAGAACAGTCAGACAGTTCACTGGACTCCTGTGTGATGAGAAGCGAAAGGCTAGAGTGAAGTTGTTTGCATCAAGGAAAGTGAAAGGAGCTTCGGATGCTACCAAGTCCAATGGACAGTCAAATTTGGATGACAAGGGTGCTAGCAAAAAGTCGAAGCTGCCGCGCAGAGACCCGGCAGGTGTAGGGCATGAGGATGACGACCCTCTTCAGTGGAAGCAGTTCCCTCCTGAATGGATGCTGCCAAAGTGGTGGGAGATGCTATGTGAGCACTGGGCTTCAGAAGAAAATTTGCAGTTCTCTGCCCTGATGAGGAAGAATCGGTTCACAGGAGGCTCCGCCCGGCACACAGCAGGCTCCCGGAGCATAACCATGCATCGCAAACTTATGGTAAGACTGTCATTTTTCCTGATACACACTTAGGCACCTACATATGACTCTTATTGAATTGAAATAGATGATAGAGAATGGTGGGAAGCCGGTATCGGAAGTTGAACTATTTAATAAGACCCATAAACATGGCGGCGGTAAGTGGGAATTTGTTACCGAGAAAGCAAGGCGAACCGTGGTATGTATTCAGTCATTTGCATCATAAGTCGATTAATAATTATACTGATGTCACAGAACTCAGTTCAATGAATCTGGGTGCTATATATTTTACAGGAGGCCTTCCAGCGGCGTTTAGAGGAGGCAGGTGATACTGAACTAGACCCCCATGTTGTATGGTCGGAGGAGGTAGGGGGCCGTAACCGACGGAGGTACTATGGACTCCCTGGTATCATTGACAAAGGTCGGATAGGCAACTTGTCAAAGTCCATCCCAGGTTCTTTAGGTCGAAAGAGAAGGCAGCTGTTCACGCAGGATCAGGTGCAGGAGATGATCAATCACGCCACACGGCAGATGAATGAAACTTGGGAGAACAGGTTTCAGTCTTTGGAAAAGAGTATGCGTGGCATGGCATCATCGGATATTTCACAGGTAAATTTTAGTTGATTTATTGCCCAAATGAAGGTTCATATTTTTCATACTGATGTGCCTGTCTGCAGCATGCTTCAGCAGCTGGACCTGGGGCTGAGGATGACGAGGCATCACACGAGGTGGTGTTCATATTCGTCTTCCTTCTGAATGTGCATTTTTTAATAGATACTCCCTCCGTCCAGAAATACTATGGATGTATCTAGATGTATTTTAGTTCTAGATACACCCATTTTCATCCATTTTGATGACAAGTAATTCCGGACGGAGGGAGTAGTCATTAATACTACAACATGCCTTGCCTGGAAGCAATCTTGCTATACATGTTACATCAGTTGTGTGGCTTTCATTTCTCTCTTTTCCCCTGGGGGGTCGCTGCACACTAAGTCCTGAATAGCGAAAGTAACGCTTAGTGAAACTTATCTTCTACATTTACTCCATCAAGTTCGGCTTTCTTTCGTGTGTTATTTGACGACGAAACACTGTATGCTATGCTTTGCAGCATACATCGGATTCTACTGACGATGGAACATATCAATCCGCAGAAGATGACAGTGGGGGGCATAGTGGTGATTAGGATTTAGGAGCACAGGAGTCACATTTCGGCGCAATTGCTTTGTGCAGATTGTCTGTTTTCATTTTGTGCAAACTGTTTTTTGTATATATTGGAGTATGGAAATATTGTGCGTTATTCAGTTTTATTATTTTAGGTGTATTTTTTATGTACACCCTCTATTCAGAAATGTAAAGATGTTTTGGCAGTTATACTTCTGAACAGAGGGAGTATTTGTTTGGGCAGCTCCAACAGCTTCGGCCGGGGAAGTGAAAGCCCAAACAACAGCTCCAATTGCTCCAACAACTCCTAGGGAAACCCAATTTTTGGGCTGGCTCCACGCAGCGCTTCCCTGGAGCGCTCCGAGGAAAATGATGAGAAGCCGCAGTGCAATTTTGGGCTGGAGCTCCAGCATTGCAAAAGACAGTTTTAGAACAACCTAAGACATTTTCTATCCCTCAAAAAAAAAAAAAAACTAAGACATTTTCCTTGTGGTTGAGCCCCAGACTATATCTGATAATCCTCCAGGTCGGACCAGGTTTTGAGCCAGGCTTGGCTAAGCCAGAACTCAAATTCCTAAAGGCATCTCCAACAGGCGCCCAACGCGCGGCGCGCTAGAATCTGGTTTGCGGCACGCCCATCGCCAGGTTTGACGCATCGCGCAGCGCTGGCTTCAGCAGCCACGCTAAAATGCAGCGCGCGCGAGCAGCCGGCGCACATATTTGTTCTCATTTTGAACACAAATTTTACACATCAACACAAAACACATGGCATATATTGAATCACAAACATCATTCAACGAAGTTCGTGACCAAATGTTCATGCCCACAAGTTCAAATTCATGCCTACAACATAATTCAATCAAGTTCAAAATGCAAATCAAGTTATGATGACACAAACGAAAGGCACAAGAATCATGCCTCGTCCTCGTCTTCGTCTTCATCCTCATCTTCCTCCGATTCATCCGACTCCTCCGAAGACGATTCTTCTTCCTCCTCTTCATTGTTGCGCGCCGTATCCTCATCACGTGAAGCTCGGAAGGTGTTGCCAAGATCTTCAACGGCATCTTCATGCGAAGGTGGTACACCGGCGCCACAAGGTGCACCCATGCCCCCAATGAGAGACGCAAAACTCATGTCACCCATGCCATCCATGCCGTTCAAGCCGCCGGAGGTGCTCCAAAGCCACCCATGCCTCCTATGGTCTCCATGGTAGCTCCAAAGCCACCCATGGAACCCATGCCACCCGTGGAACCCATGCCACCCATGGTAGCTCCAAAAGCCACCCATGCCACCAATGCCACCCATGCCGCCAAGGCCACCGCCACCCATGCCGCCAAGGCCACCACCACCCATTGTGGAATCATGGCTCTTTTTTGGATCAAGACTTCTTCACGGGCAAGGTTGACATACTCCTTTTGCGCATCATTGAACAAAGATGTGTCCAAGAAGAACAAGTGCTTCTCCCATTCCAACAACTTAGCTCGCTCCTCCATGCCCACCTTCCTCTCCTCCACTGCCACTTTCCTCTCCTCGGCGGCCACCCTCCTCTCCTCGGCCGCAAAACTCCTCTCCTCGGCCGCGGCATCTTGGTTCCTTGCCATTTTTCTCACCTTGTTGGCTTCTCTTCTTGCGTTGACAATTGCTTTCCATAGCATTTGTGAGCTCATCATCTCATTTCATCTTCTTCTTTTCTTTTGCGTCTTTCTTCATGCCATCCGGTCGTTTTGGCTTCGAGTATGAAACCGAGTTTGGCGTGGGGCTTCTCTTGCCATCTTCACTTGATGCATCCCCCTCCTCATCATCTTCCAAATCAATTGTTCGCTTGTGTTTTTTGCTCAAATGCAAATCATCAATATCCTCACGCTTCTTCCATTTCTCATCATCCTTCAATACTTCATAGCAATGAGGCAAGGTAAATGGCCTTCCTTTCTTGATCTTCCCCTTCTTGGTCCTCTTCTCCTCTCCTTTGAACAAGTTTTGTGCAATATTTAACTACATGAAAACAAAACAAGTTAGCACAAGAAACACCAACAACAAGCATGATGTGAACATGAGGAATGATGAAATGACACTTACCATATCGTCATCATTGGTGCCACTTGGGTTCAACTTGTCAACCGCTTTTTGTGCGGCCGCCCATTATTGACAATCCCTATTGATGGTCGACCATCAGGAGCGAAGCGATCGTGCGGAGCGGTCAATTCCGCTCATGTTGCAAAGATCAAAGTGTTCTTTCATCCGGAGCCAATAAACATCTCTACTTTGATCACCTCCAACGGATGGATCCCTCGACACGTCCAACCAAGTTTTGCATAGCACAATGTCTTCGTCGTTGGTGTAGTTGCCTCCTCTTGCTTTCGGTGCGTCGACAACGCCCTCACCATCCTCGTCCACCTCGAACTCATGGTCTTCGAAATGCATGTCATTGGTTTGAGACCAATGCGAATTGTTCGAGCCAACACCCATAATTGACATGTATGCATCATCATTCACACTACAAAGTATATAGAATAATGCAATAAGCTATCTATATGTATGCATTCAAAAAATAAAGAAGGAAAAAAAGTTCGAGATTTTTTTACCTTTGGGGCATATCGTCGAACACATTGTGCGTGTCGGCCGCCGGCTCAACAGATGAGCTCGACGGCGCTTCGGTAGCCGCCGCGCTCATCACACGCCCTGCAAGCTTCTTCCTCGGCGCCTTCGAGGTGCCGGAGCCGTCCGCCGCCTTCTTCTTCTTCGCGGATGTCTTGCCTTCTTCGGCCGCGCCGCATTTGGGAGCTTCGAGGAGGGGGGGGGGTGAACGTGGCTTCATCACGGCGGGCGCCAGCGCGACGCCACCGGCCGCCGAGGTCATCTGCGGCGGCATGAAGAGGCCGCACGCGAGGCCGATGCTCGGAGGAGCTTTGGCAAAGGCGAGGCCAACGCTCCCAGCGCTAGGGTTTGCGGCGGCGGCGGCGGTGGCGGAGGTGGAGGGTTCGCGGTTGTAGGATGGGGTGAGGGGGGTGCCAGCGCGTGCGTCCATCGGGTCAGCTCGTCGGCGCCGGCGCGTGATGAAGCCATGTACCTAGGGTAGGGTCATGGACCTGTCCAAACTACCCTCTCCAAGGAGATCTCTAGAAGAAACCACCTTTCAATCGACACGGAAGTGTTCCACTCGACGGACTCGAAGACACTCGACCATGAAGCCAACCACTCGACAGCCAGGAGATCTAAAGTCACTCGGCACACGATCGGCCGGTTATTAAGTAGCCTTTATAGCCATCATAGCACTTTATGTGTGGCATTACCAGTAACGCCCGATCTTAATGTACCTTAAACCCTACATAACTGAGGGCCGGAGGGGTCAGGCAAACTCTATATAAGCGACCGCCTCCTCAGTGTAAAGGGTTCGCACCCCTGTAACTCATACACACATAATCCAGTCGACCGCCTCCGGGCTTCGAGACGTAGGGCTATTACTTCCTCCGAGAAGGGCCTGAACTCGTAAATCCCTTGCGCATACGACTACTCCATAGCTATGATCTTGCCTCTCCATTGCTACCCCCCTACACTACTGTCAGACTTAGAACCACGACATTTGGCGCCCACCGTGGGGCAGGTGTCTTAGCGACTTATTGGAGAAGTTGTGATTTTTCCGATCTCCTTCATCATGGTTTCAGGCGGAGCTCTGGTTGTGGGCCGCGAGATCCATCTCGGCGCACTCATGTTCATCGCCGACGACTCCGCTTGGCTTCAGGAGGCCCCGCTCGACATCGACGCGCTCCCTGTTCACGGGGCGACGCACTTTCGCGCGTGCGTCTGCCTGCGGCAACCATCGAACCACTATCGGTCGGCTCCTGTGTCGTCTTCCCTCCCTGTTTCCCGCCGGCGCAAGCGCTCCGGTCGGTCGAGGCTTCAGCGGTGGGTGAGACACGCGGTGGCTCGCCAGTCGGCCACCCCCCAAGTCGCGGCGATCGAGCCCGACGAATCTCTCTATGGCCTGTTCGACCTGTCGACTGGCTCTGCAGAGACTGCATCCGAGTGCGACAACATTGATCCAGCGGTGGAGGTTCTGATGGTCGATGGACCACACAGTCCTCCCGGTTTTCCCCGCACCGACGGAGGCGACGGCGGAGGCGATCCATCGCATGCCCATGAAGAGTATCTCCCCGAGCCCCTCACTTTGCTGCAGAGGGAAGAACTTCGCCGCCGGAACATGGATGCGCTGCACACTCCTATCGTTGGAGAAACCCCCGAGGCTCGTGCCTTAGAGGACGCGCGCCTGGCCAACTTGGCTGAGCGCACTCGACTGGAGAACCTCCAGCGAGCACTCGACGAGCGTGCGCGGCAACGGGTTCCAGAAACCAGTCGACGTCAACTCTTTCCACCACCGACTCGGGTATATCGAACTCCGATTCAGAATCTAGCAGCTACAGCCCGTATAGCAGAGTCGATTCAGCCTTCCCAGTCAGAGGCTGGTAGAGGCTTATTATAGATCAGAGCATTACTCCGGGCAGCAGGAGATCAAAATTCAGCTGTATCACAGTCAAGGAATAGGATTCACAACAGATCCGTCGCTGTGAATACAGTCCAGTCGGCCCATAGCCCAAGATCGCCCCCGAGGCGTGAGGAATGTGGAGACCGGCATGATCAGTACAAGAACCGTGAGCAGTATGATCACCGACTCGATCGCAATGATCGACGTCGAGTGCCCACCCCTCCCCCAAGGAGTGGATCATACGCGCCTCGACAGCAGGATGACAGACACCATCACGGTGTTGGGCGAAGGATTCCAGTCGACCCCAGGGAACCAGGCTTTGAAGTGAGATCCATTATCGTTCAAGGTTTGGTCGACAGGAACAGAGCTCACTGAGAAGGTCATGACAGAGATGTACCCACCAGCAGTAGAGTACACGTCTCAGGACCAGAGTGTTTCAGCAGAGCCATCAGGGCCGCGGTGATTCCTCCCAACTTCAGGTTGGCGACTGGAGTCAGTAAGTTCACTGGTGAGTCTAAGCCTGATACTTGTCTTGAAGACTACCGAGTGGCTATTCAGATTGGCGGCAGCAATGATGAAGTAGCCATGAAACACCTGCCTCTTATGTTGGAGGGCTCGGCCAGAGCATGGTTGAATCAGTTAGCACCCAGCAGCATTTACACTTGGGAAGATCTGGCTCGAGTGTTTGTCAGAACATTTGAAGGAACTTGCAAGCGACCAGCAGGGTTGACAAAGCTGCAATCTTGTGTGCAAAAGTCGAATGAAACTTTGAGGGATTACATCCAGAGATGTATCATGTTGCATCACACGGTAGAGAATGTATCTGATCACCAGGCAGTTTGTGCCTTCAAGGAAGGCGTTAAATACAGAGAGCTAAATCTAAAATTCGGTCGAACCAGAGACATGTCTCTGAGTCGAATGATGGAGATTGCCACCAAGTATGCCAATGGTGAAGAAGAGGATCGGCTCCAGAGTGGCAAGCACAAGTCAGTCGCCCACAAAACCGGAGGAGGGGACTCCAGTCGGAAGCAAAAGCGGAAAGCCGGGCCAGCTGCTCCTGGAGAAGCCTTGGCCGTGACTCAAGGAAAGTTTAAAGGGAATCGCAAAGGGTCTTGGAACCCTAAGAAGGTGAAGGACAAGGAAGGGAATGACGTGTTGGATTTGTCGTGCCACATCCACACGAAGAAAGATGAGGAGGGTAAACTCATTTACCCGAAACATACCACTCGACAGTGTCGGCTCTTGATCCAGCAATTCCAGGGGAAACAACCCAAAGATAAGGAAAATGAGTCGGACAAAGTTGAGGACAAAGAAGATAGTGATGATGGATATCCCCAGGTCAATTCCACCCTGATGATTTTTGCTGATGTTGAAAGCAAAAGTCGATTGAAAGTTATCAACCGAGAAGTGAATATGGTTGCTCCGGCGACACTCAGTTATCTGAAATGGTCTCAGACTGCCATCACATTTGACCAGTCTGATCACCCGACACACATAGCCATCCCTGGGAGGCAAGCTCTGGTGGTCGACCCAGTCGTCGAAGGCACTCGACTGACTAAAGTTTTGATGGATGGTGGCAGTGGCCTGAATATACTATATGCAGAGACGTTGAAAGGGATGGGTATTCCGATGTCCAAACTCAGTACCAGCAACATGAGTTTCCATGGAGTCATTCCTGGAAAGAAGGCTGAGTCACTCGGCCAAATTGCTCTTGATGTGGTTTTTGGTGATTCCAAGAATTACCGCAAAGAAAAGTTGACGTTTGAAGTTGTGGATTTCCAGAGTGCTTATCACGCTATTTTGGGCAGGCCAGCTTATGCACGTTTCATGGCTCGACCATGTTATGTGTACCTCAAATTGAAGATGCCTGGTCCCAAAGGTGTGATCACTATTACTGGCAATCGGAAGAAGGCGGAAGAGTGCTTTCAGAAAGGCTCAAAGATCGCCGATGCTCAGATGGCAGTGGTAGAGCTGCAGGAATACCAGAAAACTGCAGACCCGAGTGATTTGTTGCGAGCCAAGAAGCCCGCTACGGAATCAGCTTTTCAGTCGTCCGGTGAAACAAAACCGATTCACATTCACCCGACCGACCCCAGCGCTGCTCCGACTCATATCTCTACAACACCCGACTCCAAATAGGAAGAAGCGCTCATCCAGTTCCTCCGTGAGAACTGGGACATCTTCGCATGGAAGCCTTCTGACATGCCGGGTGTTCCCAAGGGGCTGGCTGAGCATCGTCTACGAGTCGACTCAAAGGTGAAACCTGTCAAAGAGCATCTTCGATGGTCCACCGTCCAGAAAAGAAAAGCCATTGGCGAGGAGGTGGCTCAGCTCTTAGCAGCGGAGTTTATCCGAGAGATTTACCACTCCGAGTGGCTCGCCAATGTTGTCATGGTCCCCAAGAAGGACAAGTCACTTCGCATGTGCATCGACTTCAAACATATCAATCGGGCCTACCCGAAAGATCATTTTCTTCTCCCCCGCATCGACCAAATAGTCGACTCGACCGCAGGATGTGAGCGCCTGCATTTTTTAGACGCATATTCCGGTTACCATTAGATCCATCTGTATGGACCCGACGAGATTAAAACATCTTTCATCACTCCATTCGGGTGTTTCTGTTATGTCACCATGCCAATCGGCCTCAAGAACGCCGGAGCCACGTTCATGAGGATGATTCAGAAGTGTCTTCTCACTCAAATCAGACGGAGTGTGGAAGCATACATGGATGATATTGTGGTCAAGTCACGGAAAGGTTTCGGCCTGCTGACCGACCTTGCTGAGACATTTGCCAACCTCAGGATGTATGATATCAAGCTTAATCCATCAAAGTTTACATTCGGAGTTCCTAGCGGAAAGTTACTCGGTTTTCTCGTTTCCGAACGAGGAATCGACGCCAACCCAGAAAAGGTCGGTACTATACTCCGAATGAAACGCCCTGTGCGTGTGCACGATGTCCAGAAGCTTACTAGATGCTTGGCTGCTTTAAGTCGATTCATCTCTCGTCTCGGTGAAAAGGCATTGCCTCTTTACCGACTGATGAAGAAGTCAGACAAGTTCGAGTGGACTCCCGAAGCTGATGCAGCGTTTGCAGAGCTAAAAGCCCTGCTCTCCACCCAGCCGGTGCTTGCTGCCCCAATCAGCAAAGAGCCTTTACTGCTTTACATTGCAGCCACAGGACAAGTCATCAGTACAGTACTTACGGTCAAGCGGAAAGAAGAAGGAAAAGCCTTTAAAGTTCAGTGCCCAGTGTATTATCTTTCTGAAGTTTTGACCCCATCAAAGCAAAGGTACCCTCATTATCAGAAGCTTGTATATGAGATTTATATGACCACGAAGAAGGTTGCTCATTACTTCTCTGACCATTCCATTACAGTCGTCAGCGACGCTCCATTGTCAGAGATTCTACACAACAGAGATGCAACCGGTCGAGTGGCAAAATGGGCGATTGAACTCCTTCCCTTGGATATCAAGTTTGAGGCAAAGAAAGCCATCAAGTCCCAAGCAATAGTAGATTTCATCGCTGAGTGGATGGAATAGCAACTGCCGACTCAAGTTCACTCGGAGCACTGGACCATGTTCTTTGATGGTTCTAAGATGCTGAATGGTTCTGGTGCTGGGGTAGTGTTGGTTTCCCCCCGAGGAGATAAGCTCAGATATGTGCTCCAGATTCACTTTGATTCCTCCAATAACGAAGCAGAATACGAATCACTTTTGTATGGGTTGCGTATGGCCATTTTACTCGGCGTCCGTCGCCTCATGGTCTATGGCGACTCAGATTTGGTGGTTAATCAGGTGATGAAGGAGTGAGACGTCAGAAGTCCGGCCATGACTGGTTACTGCAATGCAGTGAGAAAGCTAGAGAAGAAATTCGAGGGGTTAGAGCTTCATCATATACCCCGACTAAAAAATCAAGCGGCTGATGATTTGGCAAAAATAGGTTCCAAGAGAGAAGCCATTCCCAGTAATGTGTTTTTGGAACACATCCACACACCATCAGTTCAAGAGGATCCTTTCACCGAAGAAGTCCCGCAACCAAAAAGTGTCACGGATCCGACTGAAGTTGAGGTCCCAGCTGTGGTCGACCTGATCATGGAAGTTTTGGTCATCACTCCCGACTGGACAGTGCCATACATCGCGTATATCATAAGGAAAGAGCTCCCAAAGAATGAAGAAGAGGCTCGACAGATCGTCCCTTGATCCAAGGCCTTTACTGTGATAAAAGGACAGATGTACAGAGAAAGCGCGACTGGAGTCAGTCAGAAATGTATAACACCAGAAGAAGGTCAGATAATTCTCGACGATATCCACTCAGGGACTTGTGGTCATCATGCGTCCTCTCGGACCATCATGGCTAAAGCATACCGAGCGGGGTTTTACTGGCCAAGAGCAAATGAGATGGCGAAGGAGATAGTCGACAAGTGTGAAGGATGTCAGTTCTATTCCAATATGTCACACAAACCCGCCTCAGCCTTGAAGACCATTTCACTCGTCTGGCCCTTCGCTATTTGGGGATTGGATATGGTTGGACCACTCAGAACTGGCAGGAGCGGCTTCACCCATGTACTGGTGGCAGTCGACAAGTTCACTAAGTGGATTGAAGCTAAGCCTATCAAGAATCTTGATGCCGACACTGCTATCAGCTTCATCAGATAGTTGATATTCAGATATGGAGTTCCGCACAGCATCATCACTGATAATGGGTCAAACTTCGATTCCGACGAATTCAGAGCTTTTTGTGCTTCTCAGGGCACGCGAGTCGACTACGCTTCCGTCGCTCACCCCGAGTCGAATGGATAAGCAGAAAGAGCAAACGGCCTAATTCTCAAAGGACTGAAACCCTGGTTGATGCGTGATCTCAAGCACGCAGCAGGCGCATGGGTCGACGAACTTCCATCAGTTCTTTGGGGATTGAGGACCACTCCTAATCGGTCGACTGGTCGAACTCCATTCTTTCTGGTCTATGGAGCTGAAGCAGTTCTGCCGAGTGACTTGCTTCACAATGCACCCCGAGTCGAGCTCTACTCTGAAGATGAAGGAGAACAAGCCCGGCAGGACGCAGTCGACCTCCTAGAAGAGGAAAGAGAGATGGCCATGATCCGACCGACTATCTATCAGCAGGACTTGCGTCGATTCCATGCCAGAAACGTGAAGAGTCGAGCCTTCCAAGAAGGGGACTTGGTCCTCCGAGTGGATCAACAGAAGCCACACAAGCTTGCTCCTACTTGGGAAGGCCCCTTCATCATCAACAAAGTTCTCCACAATGGAGCGTACCGTCTTTACAATGTCGATCGCCAGATTGATGAGCCACAAGCTTGGAATGCGGAGCTGCTCCGCCCCTTTTATACTTAAGTACTCACTCCGATGAGATGTAATAAAAAGTACCTCTGCAGTTCGTTTATCAATGACAAGAGTGTTATGACTTTCCCAGTGATTGTTGTTGCTTTTGTTTACGTGCGAAATCCCCCAGTGGGTGGCTTAGCCGCGAATCCGTTTCGCTTAAGCTTGTAAAAAAATTATTCCTACCGAGTGGTGAGCCAGCCTCCCACTCGGGGGCTTAGCTGCGAATCCGTTTCGCCTAAGTACTTGAAAATCCTACCGAGTGGAGAGCCAGCCTCCCACTCGGGGGCTTAGCTGTAGTCCAAGTACTTGCCTAAGTTTAAAAAATCCTACCAAGTGGTGAGTCAGCCTCCCACTCGGAGGCTTAGCTGCAGTCCAATACTCGCCTAAGTATTTGAAAATCCTACCGAGTGGAGAGCGAACCTCCCACTCGGGGGCTTAGCTGCAGTCCAGTACTCGCCTAAGTATTTGAAAATCCTACCGAGTGGAGAGCGAACCTCCCACTCGGAGACTTAGCTGCAGTCCAGTACTCGCCTAAGTATTTGAAAATCCTACCGAGTGGAGAGCAATCCTCCCACTCGGGGGGCTTAGCTGCAGTCTAGTACTCGCCTAAGTATTTAAAAATCCTACCGAGTGGAGAGCAAACCCTCCACTCGGGGGCTTAGCTGCAGTCCAGTACTCGCCTAAGTATTTAAAAATCCTACCGAGTGGAGAGCAAACCTCCCACTCGGGGGCTTAGCTGCAGTCCAGTACTCGCCTAAGTATTTAAAAATTCTACCGAGTGGAGAGCAAACCTCCCACTCGGGGGCTTAGCTGCAGCCCAGTACTCGCCTAAGTATTTGAAAATCCTACCGAGTGGAGAGCGAACCTCCCACTCGGATGCTTAGCTGCAGTCCAGTACTCGCCTAAGTATTTGAAAATCCTGCCGAGTGGAGAGCGAACCTCCCACTCGGAGGCTTAGCTGTAGTCCAGTACTCACCCAAGTATTTGAAAATCCTACCGAGTGGAGAGCAATCCTCCCACTCGGGGGCTTAGCTGCAGTCCAGTACTCGCTTAAGTATTTAAAAATCCTACCGAGTGGAGAGCAAACCTCCCACTCGAGGGCTTAGCTGCAGTCAAGTACTCGCCTAAGTATTTGAAAATCCTACTGAGTGGAGAGCAACCCTCCCACTCGGGGGCTTAGCTGCAGTCCAGTACTCGCCTAAGTATTTAATCCATTCTGATCCGCAAGGACGATGAGGTGCAGGTCGACTGCTACCCTCTCCTTCAGAGCTACGCCACAAATACAATGTGCACTCTGCAAGGATGACGAGGTGCAGGTCGACTGCTACCTTCTCCTTTTGGAGCTACACCACAAATACAATGTGCGCTCTGCAAGGACGACGAGGTACAGGTCGACTGCTACTTTCTCCTTTAGGAGCTACGCCACAAATACAACGTGCGCTCTGCAAGGATGACGAGGTGCAGGTCGACTGCTGCCTTCTCCTTCGGAGCTACGCCACAAATACAACATGCGCTCTGTAAGGACGACGAGGTGCAGGTCGACTGCTGCCTTCTCCTTCAGAGCTACGCCACAAATACAACATGCACTCCATCCCGATACGCAAGGACGCATGTCGACTGCAATCTGTGCTCCATCCCTACCTGCAAGAGCGATGAAGTGCAGGTCGACTGGACATTCCACCTCAGAGCTGCGTCTCAAGCATTAAAGTATATTCCGAGTGAAGAACAAAGTTCGCTCGAAGGCAAATGCAAGCATATTCAACGATAAGCCAAGTTCAGATAACATCCTACAGATTCAGAAGTGCTCAGGCGTCAAGCCTGTAAAAGTTTATCGGTTACAAAACCACTCGACATTCTGAGGCAAATTTAAGGCGAAGCATAGAAGTTCTTCTTACTCCTCATGTGGAGGACTGGAGGGCGCGACAAACTGGTCCAGGTCGATTCCGTCAGCAATCCGAGTGGCAGCAACAATGAAGGTCTCCATGAAAGATTGGAAGTCGTGCTTCTTGGTATTGGCTACTTTGATGGACACCAGCTTGTCCTCTCGCGCATCCTTGCAGTGAACATGGACCAAGGACAGAGCAACGTCAGCACCACACCTGGCAGAAGACTTCTTCCATTCTTGCACTCGATCTGGAACGTCATTCAGTCGAGTCATTAGAGACTCGAGGTCATTTTGAAGTGTTTCTCCCAGCCAGAGTGTCGTGTCGATGCGCGACGCTGCAACCTTTAGTCGAGCAAGGTAGTCAACAACTCCAGCAACACGAGACTCTAGTCGGAGCACGTTCATGGCGGCTTCATCCTTCACAGGAGAGTTAATGGGGGTCCAAGCTTGTCTCCACTGGACTGGTCTCCTCCTCGAAGTTTTGGAAGAATTCTGTAAACACAATTCGAAGTTAAGACAAGAGTTCTATGATGAGTCGATGATAACAAGTCAGTCGGATAAAAGAGATTACCTTGAAGCATGATGAATAACTTCTAGGCGAGCCCTCCCAGATAAGCCTCCAGATCGTTCATCTTCCCCGCCAGTTCACTAGCCTTGTCACTCAGAGCTATCTTATCATTCTTCAGACGGCTGACCTCCTTGTTGGCCGCGTCAAGAGCAGCTTTCAGATTGGCGTTCTCCTCTTCAAGTTTACCAACTGAAGCCAGTTTTTCTTCCGCAAGCTTCGTTTTGTCCGAAGCCGCCTTCTGCGCGTCGGCGAGGTCATGGTCCTTCTTCTTCAGAGCCTCCTTCATTTTATCTGCAAAGTGACGATGAGATCAGAATCAGGAATGGGCAGAAAGATAAAGACAGTCGTCAAGATTCTCACCAACCATACCTTTCGCTTCATCTTTCGTCTTCTTGAAGTTCTCCTGAACATGCTTCAAGTCAAGGTCGAGCTCGATATGTTTGCTTTCCAATTCATTATAGCGAGCCACAAGCTCGCAAGATTTCTGCAAAAGGTTAGTCGACAGACATCAAAGATAGGTTGCTTCCGAGTGACTAAGAGGAAAATCATAGCATTTCTAAGACTACAGCCGAATCAAAATATTCAACAGTAGTCTCGGGGACTACACCCAGTGGGTGCACTCAGCGTGCCCCCACTGGTTCTACCGACTCGGTTCAATCATTCTTCTGAAAGAGACAAAAAGGTTATGATCCTAAAACTATAGCACTATAGCTAACTGCCAGCAGTCAGCCATGGTCTCATCATGATCTACCAAAAAAACACAGGTTCTTCAGACCTTAGTCGACTGCCAGCAGTCGACCATGGTCTCGGGGACTACACCCAGTGGGTGCACTCAGCGTGCCCCCACTGGTTCCAAGATTCCATTCAACATGGTCCGACCAGACCGAGTGAAGAAGTTCAAAATATAAAGACTACAGTCGACTGCCAGCAGTCCACCATAGTCTCGGGGACTACACCCAGTGGGTGCAATCAGCGTGCCCCCACCAATCCAAAAATTCAATTGACACACCCAGTGGGTGTACAGATACAAAGATCTTCGGAAAGAAAGTCTTCAGATAACATATCCTAACAGAACAGGCGGTGACCAACTAACATGGACGTTGCTCTGAAGAGCTGAGCTAGCGTCATAGGCCGCCTGGTTGGCTTCCCGGATTGCCTTCACCTGCTCCATCATGATCCCCGCCTGGCGTATAGCCTCCTTAGCAGCACCCGCTTGGTCCTCTAGGATGTGGTGTGTGGCGAAAAGGGAAGGCGGGTCAGCAGTCGACGATGAAGGTCGAGCACTCGTCAGCGGCACAACGAAGGACTCGGAAGTCCGAGTGATGTTGCCACCCTCCTGAACTAGTGTCTCAGGCTCTGATGCAGTCTGAGTAGTCTTGCCAGCCAGCGCCTTTCTATTCCTCCTCGGCCTCAGCGGCGCCTCGTCGTCATCATCAGGGAGATCGATGACATGAGGAGGAGCTTCAGGAAAAGTCCAAAGTTGAAAACGAAAATCCAATCGACCAAAAGTGAAACTACAGAGATCATACCAAGGTTGGAGGTGGCAGCGTCTTCCATTTCCTGGTCTTCATTCCTGGCGGAGGTCTCGGAGGTAGCGGCACTGCAGATTTCAGAAACCAGTCGGTTAGCCAATGAGTCGACCAAGAGTCTGTCCATGCTAAACGAGAAAACGCAAGTTCTACTGTTACCCGGAAATGGTGGGAATGACCATTCTCATCTTGGGCAAGGCCTTCGGCGGCTTTGATGACGCTGCTCGGGGATGCTTCGGCGCTTTGTCAGTCGGCGCTGGAGAGGTCATCCGAGGGCGCTTTGATGACTGCCCAACAGGCACAGTCGCTTTGCCATGCTCGACCGCGGGGTCGTGGATGAGCTTGGATCGCCTTTCCGTGTGAGGAGGATCGACTTCCTCCTCCTCCTCTTCACTGGAGCCGTTGTCATCCTCTTCCCCCTCACCATCGGATTGCCATTCCTCCTCACTCTCGCCTCCGCTCGCCTCCTCCTCCTCGGCCTGTTCTTGCGCCCCATTGGGCATCGAGTACATCTCAGTGGTAGCCTAGAAGACAACAAACAAGACAAAAGTCAGTCGATTGATTTTAAGCAAACAGAATGAAGAAAGCAGGATCACAGTCAGAGATGCAGAATTGGACCTTGTCTACTTCGTATGATTGGTCGAGTGGAGGAATCCTTCTGGCTCCTCAGGGGTTGTCTTTGTTCCCTGTGATGGCAGCCAGCCACCTCTCCAGTGTGGCATCCTCGACCTCCTCCGGGTGGATCTGAGTGGTGTCCTCAGTGCTACAATACAACCACATCGGGGTCTCGAGCTTGAAGCGGCTGGATGCATCGTCGGAGGAAGACCTCCAAGAGGTCCATGCCAGTCACCCCGTCACGGATAAGCTGGACAACACGTTCGACCAGCACCTTAACCTGCACCTTCTCCTCCGGGATCACCTTCAAAGAGGAAGGCTTCCTCACTTTGTCCATGGAAAAAGGAGGGAGTCCGGTCGACTGCCCTGACGTCGGCTGGTCTTTGAAGTAGAACCAGGTCGACTGCCATCCACAGACCGAGTCGGGTAGGATCATGGCCGGGAAAGAACTTTTCCCCCTCATTTGAACCCCAAGACCCCCATACATCTGAATCACTTGTGTTCCCTCATCACTCGGATTGGCTTTTTCAGCGTCTGGGAGCGACAGGTGAAAATGTGCTTGAAAAGACCCCAATGAGGCCGACAACCCAGGAAATTCTCGCACAAAGACACGAAAGCAGCGAGGTACATGATGGTGTTGGGTGTGAAGTGGTGGAGTTGCTCCCCAAAGAAATTCAGAAATCCCCGAAAGAAAGGGTGAGGTGGCAAAGAAAACCCGCGGTCGACATGGGTGGCCAAGAGAACGACCTCACCCTCCTAAGGCTGTGGCTCAGACTCCTTCCCCGGGAGCCGTGCCGACCCATGGGGGATCAGTCCTCCATTGGACAAGTCGTCAAGATCTTCTTGACGAATCGTCGAGCAGATCCAGTCACCCTGGATCCAGCCCTGCGGCAGGCCGACCCTCGATGAAGATCCGCCCCGACTGGTCGCCCTTCCCTTCGCCTTCGCCGTCGCCTTCTTCTCCCGCTCCAGGGCCGCCGTATTCTCTTTCACCATCGTCGCCGGCGAGACGCGCACAGAGCAGCAACACTGGGAAGGAAGCGAATGCGGCAGATAAGTCCGAGGAAGAGATGAGGAAATGAGACCCAGTGGGTGGCTTAGCCGCGAATCCATTTCGCTTAAGCTTGTAAAAAAATTATTCCTACCGAGTGGTGAGCCAGCCTCCCACTCGGGGCTTAGCTTCGAATCCGTTTCGCCTAACTATTTGAAAATCCTACCGAGTGGAGAGCGAACCTCCCACTCGGAGGCTTAGCTGCAGTCCAGTACTCGCCTAAGTACTTGAAAATTCTACCAAGTGGAGAGAAAAACTCCCACTCGGGGGCTTAGCTGCATCCTAGTACTCGCCTAAGTATTGGAAAATCCTACCGAGTGGAGAGCGAACCTCCCATTCCGATTCTTAGCTGCAGTCCAGTACTCACCTAAGTATTTGAAAATCCTACCGAGTGGAGAGCGAACCTCCCACTCGCAGGCTTAGCTGTAGTCCAGTACTCGCCTAAGTATTTGAAAATCCTACCGAGTGGAGAGCAATCCTCCCACTTGGGGGCTTAGCTGCAGTCTAGTACTCGCCTAAGTATTTAAAAATCCTACTGAGTGGAGAGCAAACCTTCCACTCGGGGGCTTAGCTGCAGTCCAGTACTCGCCTAAGTATTTAAAAATCCTACTGAGTGGAGAGCAAACCTTCCACTCGGGGGCTTAGCTGTAGTCCAGTACTCGCCTAAGTATTTGAAAATCCTACCAAGTGGAGAGAAACCATCCCACTCGAGGGCTTAGCTACAGTCCAATACTCGCCTAAGTATTTAATCCATTCCGATCCGCAAGGACGACGAGGTGCAGGTCGACTGCTATCCTCTCCTTCAGAGCTACGTCACAAATACAATGTGCGCTCTGCAAGGACGACGAGGTGCAGGTCGACTGCTACCTTCTCCTTTCAGAGCTACGCCACAAATACAATGTGCGCTCTACAAGGATGACGAGGTACATGTCGACTGCTCCCTTCTCCTTTCGGAGCTACGCCACAAATACAACATGCGCTCTGCAAGGACGATGAGGTGCAGGTCGACCGATGCCTTCTCCTTCGGAGCTACGCCACAAATACAACATGGGCTCTACAAGGACGACGAGGTGCAGGTCGACTGCTGCCTTCTCCTTCGGAGCTACGCCACAAATACAACATGCGCTCCATCCTGATCCGCAAGGATGTAGGTCGACTGCAATCTGTGCTCCATCCCTACCTGCAAGAGCGATGAAGTGCAGGTCGACTGGACTTTCCACCTCAGAGCTGCGTCTCAAGCATTAAAGTATATTCTGAGTGAAGAACAAAGCTCACATGAAGGCAAATGCAAGCATATTCAACGATAAGCCAAGTTCTGATAACATCCTACGGATTCAGAAGTGCTCAGGCGTCAAGCCTGTAAAAGTTTATCGGTTACAAAACCACTCGGCATTCCGAGGCAAATTTAAGGCGAAGCATAGAAGTTCTTCTTACTCCTCAGGTGGAGGACTGGAGGGCTCGACAAACTGGTCTAGGTCGATTCCGTCAGCAATCCGAGTGGCAGCAGCAATGATGGTCTCCATGAAAGATTGAAAGTCGTGCTTCTTGGTATTGGCCACTTTGATGGACGCCAGCTTGTCCTCTCGCGCATCCTTGCAGTGAACACAGACCAGGGACAACAATGTCTGCACCACACCTGGCAGAAGACTTCTTCCATTCTTGCACTCGACCTGGAATGTCATTCAGTCTAGTCAATAGAGACTCGAGGTCATTTTGAAGCATTTCTCCCGGCCAGAGTGTCGTGTCGATGCGCGACGCTGCAACCTTCAGTCGAGCAAGGTAGTCAACAACTCCAGCAACACGAGACTCCAGTCGGAGCATGTTCATGGCGGCTTCATCCTTCACAGGAGAGTTAATGGGGTCCAAGCTTGTCTCCACTCGACTGGTCTCCTCCTTGAAGTTTTGGCAGAATTCTGTAAACACAATTCGAAGTTAAGACAAGAGTTCTATGATGAGTCGATGATAACAAGTCAGTCGGATAAAAGAGATTACGTTCAAGCATGATGAATAACTTCTTGGCGAGCCCTCCCAGATAAGCCTCCAGATCGTTCTTCTTCCCCGCCAGTTGCTAGCCTTGTCACTCAGAGCTATCTTATAATTCTTTAGACGACTGACCTCCTTGTTGGCCGCGTCGAGAGCAGCTTTCAGATTGGCGTTCTCCTCTTCAAGTTTACCGACTAAAGCCAGTTTTTCTTCCGCAAGCTTCGTTTTGTCCAAAGCCGCCTTCTACGCCTCGGCGAGGTCATGGTCCTTCTTCTTTAGAGCCTCCTTCATTTTATCTGCAAAGTGACAATGAGATCAGAATCAGGAATGGGCAGAAAGATAAAGACAGTCATCAAGATTCTCACCAACCATACCTTTCGCTTCATCTTTCGTCTTCTTGAAGTTCTCCTGAACAAGCTTCAAGTCAAGGTCGAGCTCGATATGTTTGTTTTCCAATTCAGTATAGCAAGCCACAAGCTCGCAGGATTTCTTTGAAAGGTCAGTCGACAGACATCAAAGATAGGTTACTTCCGAGTGACTAAGAGGAAAATCGTAGCATTTCTAAGACTACAGCCGAATCAAAATGTTCAATAGTAGTCTCGGGGACTACACCCAGTGGGTGCACTCAGCGTGCCCCCACTGGTTCTACCGACTTGGTTCGATCAGTCGACCGAAAGAGACAAAAAGGTTATGATCCTAAAACTATAGCACTATAGCTAACTGCCAGCAGTCAGCCATGGTCTCATCATGATCTACCAAAAAAAACACATGTTCTTCAGACCTTAGTCGACTGCCAGCAGTCGACCATGGTCTCGGGGACTACACCCAGTGGGTGCACTCAGCGTGCCCCCACTGGTTCCAAGATTCCATTCGACATGGTCCGACCAGACCGAGTGAAGAAGTTCAAAATATAAAGACTACAGGCGACTGCCAGCAGTCCACCATCGTCTCGGGGACTACACCCAGTGGGTGCACTCAGCGTGCCCCCACCAATCCAAAAATTCAACCGACACACCCAGTGGGTGTACAGATACAAAGATCTTCGGAAAGAAAGTCTTCAGATAGCATATCCTAACAGAACAGGCGGTGACCAACTAACCTGGACGTTGCTCTGAAGAGCTGAGCTAACATCATAGGCCACCTGGCTGGCTTCCTGGATCGCCTTCACCTGCTCCATCATGATCCACACCTGGCGTATAGCCTCCTTAGCAGCACCCGCTTGGTCCTCTGGGACGTGGTGTGTGGCGGAAAGGGAAGGCGGGTCAGCAGTCGATGACAAAGGTCGAGCACTCGTCAGCGGCACAGTGAAGGACACGGAAGTCCGAGTGATGTTGCCACCCTCCTGAACCAGTGTCTCAGGCTCTGATGCAGTATGAGTGGTCTTGCCAGCCAGCGCCTTTTTATTCCTCCTCAGCCTCAGCGGCGCCTCGTCGTCATCATGAGGGAGATCGATGACACGAGGAGGAGCTTCAGGAAAAGTCCAAAGTTAAAAACGAAAATCCAATCGACCAAAAGCGAAACTACAGAGATCATACCAAGGTTGGAGGTGGCAGCGTCTTCCATTTCCTGGTCTTCGTTCCTGGCGGTCTCGGAGGTAGCAGCACTGCAGATTTCAGAAACCAGTCGGTTAGCCAACGAGTCGACCAAGAGTCTGTCCATGCTAAACGAGAAAACGCAAGTTCTGCTGTTACCCGTAAATGGTGGGAATGACCATTGTCATCTTGGGCAAGGCCTTCGGCGGCTTTGATGACGCCGCTCGGGGATGCTTCGACGCTTTTTCAGTCGGCGCTGGAGAGGTCGTCCGAGGGTGCTTCGACGACTGCCTAACAGGCATAGTCGCTTTGCCACGCTCGACCGCAGGGTCGTGGATGAGCTTGGATCGCCTTTCCGTGCGAGGAGGATCGACTTCCTCCTCCTCCTCCTCTTCACTGGAGCCGTCGTCATCCTCTTCCCCCTCACCATCAGATTGCCACTCCTCCTCACTTTTGCCTCCGCTCGCCTCCTCCTCCTCGGCCTGTTCTTGCGCCCCGTTGGGCATCGAGTACATCTCAGTGGTAGCCTGGAAGACAACAAACAAGACAAAAGTCAGTCGATTGATTTTAAGCAAACAGAATGAAGGAAGTAGGATCACAATCAGAGATGCAGAATTGGACCTTGTCTACTTCGTATGATTGGTCGAGTGGAGAAATCCTCCTGGCTCCTCGGGGGTTGTCTTTGTTCCCTGTGATGGCAGCCAACCACCTCTCCAGTGTGGCATCCTCGACCTCCTCCGGGTGGATCCGAGTGGTGTCCTCAGTGCCAGAATACAACCACATCGGATGGTCTCAAGCTTGAAGCAGCTGGATGCGTCGTCGGAGGAAGACCTCCAAGAGGTCCATGCCGGTCACCCCGTCAGGTATAAGCTGGACAACACGTTCGACCAGCACCTTAACCCGCGCCTTCTCCTCCGGGATCACCTTCAAAGAGGAAGGCTTCCTCACTCGGTCCATCGAAAAAGGAGGGAGTCCAGTCGACTGCCCTGGCGTCGGCTAGTCTTTGCAGTAGAACCAGGTCGACTGCCATCCATGGACCGAGTCGGATAGGATCATGGCCGGAAAAGAACTTTTCCCCCTCATTTGAACCCCAAGACCCCCACACATCTGAATCACTTGTGTTCTCTCGTCACTCGGATTGGCCTTTTTCACCGTCTGGGAGCGACAGGTGAAAATGTGCTTGAAAAGACCCCAATGAGGCTGACAACACATGAAATTCTCGCACAAAGACATGAAAGCAGCGAGGTACACGATGGTGTTGGGTGTGAAGTGGTGGGGTTGCGCCCCAAAGAAATTCAGAAATCCCCAAAACAAAGGGTGAGGCGGCAAAGAAAACCCACGGTCGACATGGGTGGCTAAGAGAATGACCTCACCCTCCTGAGGCTGCGGCTTAGACTCCTTCCCCGGGAGCCGCCCCGACCCATGGGGGATCAGTCCTCCATTGGCCAGGTCGTCAAGATCTTCTTGACGAATCGTCGAGCGGATCCAGTCGCCCTGGATCCAGCCCTGCGGCAGGCCGGCCCTCGATGAAGATCCGCCCCGACTGGTCGCCCTTCCCTTCGCCTTCGCCGTCGCCTTCTTCGCCCGCTCCAGGGCCGCCGTCTTATCTTTCACCATCATCGCCGGCGAGATGCGCACAAAGCAGCGGCACTGGGACGGAAGCGAATGTGGCAGATAAGTCTGAGGAAGAGAGGAGGAAATGAGAGCGCACTGTTCAAAAAACCCCGTCCGGGGCGTTATATGAGATTACTTCCGAGTGACTGACTTGTAGGCCCGGGCGATCCTGTCAAATCCCGCAAAAGTTGCGCGCGCGATACGTGGCAAAAAAGGTGGCGCGGAGATCGAGGCGTCCCTGCCTTATCCCATCCGATTACTGTGGCCTCCTCCGCCCCTCGCGCTTCCCGAAATTCGAATCCCGCTAAATCCGCGGGCTGCTGAGCAACTCGTCGGACGGAAGATTTTCTCCACTTTGTCGTTCGAAGTTCTCCAATTAAAGAAATTCACTTGACGAATACAAAGAATGGATCAAGGCGACTGAAAAAGAAGTTGGTGCCGTCACCTAAGTTCATTGATCCAGAACAAGACATACTCATAGCACGAAAATGGGTCGGAAGTGTGTTCAACTCCTTCCCCACTCAAACCTCGATCCATTCGGGGGCTAATGATGAAGCCATGTACCTAGGGTAGGGTCATGGACCTGTCCAAGATACCCTCCCCAAGGACAACTCTAGAAGAAATCACCTTTCAGTCGACCTGGAAGGATTTCACTCGACGGACTCGAAGACACTCGACCATGAAGCCAACCACTCGACTGCCAGGAGACCTAAAGTCACTCTGCACGCAAACGGTCTGTCATTAAGTAGCTTTTATGGTCATCATAGCACTTTATTTGTGGCGTTACCAGTAACGTTCGATCTTAATGTACCTTAAACCCTGCATAACTGAGGGCCGGAGGGGTCTGGCGGACTCTATATAAGCCACCCCCTCCTCAGTGTAAAGGGTTCGCACCCCTGTAATTCATATACACATAATCCAGTCGACCGCCTCCGGGCTCCGAGACGTAGGGCTATTAATTCCTCCGAGAAGGGCCTGAACTCATAAACCTCTTGCGTGTACAACTACACCATAGCTAAGATCTTGCCTCTCCATTCCTACCCCCCTATTCTACTGTCAGACTTAGAACCACGACAGCGCGTGCGGGGCGAAGGTGGCGCAGGGGAGAGAGTGTGGCGCGAGCGCTCGTGTGTGCCGCGCGCGGAAGCGGGCGCCCCAAATACGCAGCGCACGATGGCGATTCGGACCGCGCCCAAACTCTATATGCCACGCGCACGGTTATTGCGCGCCCGCTGGAGACACTCTACCGATTGCGCGCGCGCTAAAATGGGCAAATTTGCGGCGCGGCGGTTGTTTAGCACGGCTGTTGGAGATGCTCTAAGCCCGAGCCTAGCACAGCCTGAAACACACGAATGATGCAGTTTTTCAATTAAAAGAGTTACTTTTGTGAATGCATATTAACAAGGTGCAGGACGGTCCTAGACTAAGTAGAGAATTACTTGTCAGGCTAAAATGACCGAGAGCATAAAAGATAAACTATAGATTGAAACTTTAAGCGACACGAGAGCAGTCAGACATTGGCGCAGTTGAGTGTTTGGGTTTGCTACCCAACCGCAATCACCAAGGACCTCATAATATATAAGTTATTCCCTCCGTCTCACAATATAAGATCGTTTTTCAAACTATGTTAGCTTAAAAGATGATCTTACATTATGGAACGGAAGGAGTAGCAAAAAAGAATGTAAATCAAAGGCAAATATATGATCATTACAAAGAAATGGTGTTAGTACTCAAACAATTGCTACATAAATGCAACTAAGATTAAGAACAAAAACAAAATTCCCTTTTTAGCATGGGTACACTAACCACGGTATTTGTTACCATTTATTTGTATGATTGTCAAAGAAGCATCAGTGACTCATTTATTTGCATGCCAGTTCAGGAAATATTCATACGCCATTTTTCACGAAGGCAGTCATCACTCATGACACCATTGAAAAGAGCGCGATATTTCATAAACCAATCTAGGGAAAACAAGTTCCCGTAGATGGAGCATAAAAGGTTGAGTGATGAAATGATAACAAAAAGTAAAGCTGGTAGTTATACCTTTGATCTAGAGTTGTGGGTGAATATACATCTTTATAGAAAAAGAAAAAGAAAAATAGTCTGTAACCAAATGATGCGATTGTTGCCAAAATACGCATGAGGTTGTACTGTATAATATGATACACTTACGGATCGACTAATATGAACAATATGCCTCCTAGGACTGTAACATAAATTCTATCTTTTCAATACAAAGAAACGCAAAAATCTCTTTGCGTTTTCTAAAGAAAATGAAATCATCATTATTTCATTACTGAAAAGGATGGAACTCTAAAATGCTAACATGATGCTAAATAATGTGAACTGACTGTGCGATCAAACTATTTGATTCAGAATTACAAGAGCTTAGGCATTTAATTACAGACCAAACCTAGTTGTGTTAATATGGCCAATCAGTAGCAACATCCATTTAACCCCAGACGTCCCCGACAAGATATCTTGGAAGTTCACTGTTGATGGAGTGTTCTCCATGTCCTCGGCCTACAAAGCGCAATTCGAGGGGCACACCATTTCGCCTATGTACACTGCTGTTTGGAGAGCTTGGGCACCCCCTAAATGCAAACTCTTTGCGTGTCTTGTGATTCAGAACAGAGTTTGGACCACGGATAGGCTTGTTCGTCGTGGATGGCCCAACTGCGGTCTTTGCCCTCTCTGCAAGCAAGTTCAAGAGACGTCGACACATCTCCTCTGTCACTGCCGCTTCTCGGTGAGAGTTTGGTGTGCTATTGTTGATTGGCTAGGCCTACCGGATGTCAAACCCCGAAACTGGAGCACGGTGGGTAGTGTCGGCGAGTGGTGGATCGGTATCTCACAAGTTAGAGGTCATTCAAGGAAGGCCATGTCCTCCATGCTAATGTTGATCTCCTGGGAGCTTTGGAAGGAACGCAATGCGAGGGTCTTCCGCAACACCGCGACTCCTTCAACAGTCATTGTGCGCAACATTAAGGATGAAATCAATTTGTGGGTTTTAGCGGGTGCTAAGCACTTTGGTTTTGCTATGCCGCGAGAGTGATGGCTGTTATAAGGGGGAGAGGGATTTGGTGGAATAGTTCGTTGTATTGCTTGAGCCTCGTGGGCATATATATAGGAGTACAATGACCAACTTGGAGTACAAGACAAGTCGGAATAAATCCTAGTCTATCTCGTCTTTCCTAATACAATCACGTTACTCAACATCCCCCCGCAGTCACAACGGTAGCGACACAGACGGTGAGACTGGAGAAGAATCCGAAGGCAAGCCGACGGACACCCCCTACAGTCATAACGGTCGATGCATCGCGGAGTCGTGGCTGGAGTGGAAACCAACGAGGTTGCTCAAGCAGGCGGTAGCCCTTTGTGCCGTTTGTTGGTGTAGCCAAGAGCGTGGGTGGTGGAGCCATGGTCGAGGTAGCCGTGCGAAGAATGCCGTGGACGATGTCGAGTCAGGGTGGCCGGTGTCGAGGAAGTCGCCGTGGAGCCGCGGGCGCAAGGAGGCGCCGAGTTAGTCATGGGCGCAGTGGTGTCGAAGTAGTGGTGCGCCAGGAAGTAGATGATGTTGATGACGCGTCGCACCGGGGTTTCCAACCCCGGGGACACATCGTAGACGAAGGCACGCGGCGGTGTTGCCAGCACCGGGCATGCGTAGATGGACGAAGACGAAGTTGACGAAGCGCCGCACCAGGCTTGCCAGGCCCGGGGACACGTCGTGACGAAGGCATGTGGTGGTGTTGCCAGCACCGGGCATGCGTAGACTGGGACCTGCACGAGCTGTACGCCATGTCGAAGAAGTCGGAGAAGCCAACAGAGAAGGACTCGACGAGGGTTCTGGCGCCAATCGGTGCGGGGCCAATGTCGCCTGCGGTTGCCGGAGTAGATGAAGCGGTCGGGGTAGATGACGGCGACGCTGGCGACGGGCTGGTGCTGGACGAAGACGAAGGGGGTGGACGGGCGGCTACGGCAGCTACGGGGGTAGCGACGGCGGCGGCGGCCAAAGAAAAGCGGCGGCGGCGGCCTGACGGCGGCGGCGGCGGCTTGATTAGGAGCGCGGCGGTGGTGCTCGAAGTAGGCGGAAAACCCTGACAACGTGATGAAGACCGGCGCGGACGGTGGCGTTCCCGCGCCAAGGGAGACGGCGCGGCGCATACCACGGGAGGTCGACGCATGGTGATGGCTGAGTGGACCGCGAGCCGCGGTGCTATGGCCCGAAGGGGCGACGCAGCGGCGGCGGGCAGGTCGGGGCGACGACGGGAAGACCTCAGGGCGGCGGTGGAGACCGCGGGCCGCGGCGCGACAGCCCAAATGGGCAGCGTGGCGGAGGACTGCGGGTCGGTGCAACCGCTGGGACGGCTGCATGGACCGCGTGCCACACTCGCTCCGGCCCGACGGGGCGACGCAGCGGCGGCGCGAGGGTCGGTGCGGCCACGGGGACGACCAGGAGCGGACGACCTCAGGGTGGCGGTGGACCACGGGCCACGGCACTACGGCTCGAAGGGGCGATGCAGCGGTGACGCGGGTCGGTGCAGCCGAGAGAAGAACCACGGGGCGGCGGCGCTACGGCCCGATGGGGCGACGCAGCGCCAGCCCGTTGCTCGATCGGTGGAGGGACGCGCTGAACTCGGGGATGATCTTCACGGGACTTGCGGAGGCGCGCGCAACCGACGGGCCAGGTCGGTCGCACATCGTAGATGAGGCGGATCGCGGCGGCGGGCGGGTGATCAGTCTGATCGCGTGCGAGGTCGGGGACGCCGCTCGGTGGAGACGGGGTGGTGGCGGAGTCTGAGATGAAGCCGGCGACAGCGGGTGGCAGGGCGGCTATGATTGGCTGCCACATGGCGCGAGGCCGCCGGGTCGGGTGATGCAGGAGTCCCGATCGGAGCAGGGCGGTGACGGCCGGCGCAGGGCGATGGGCGGACCGACGCGCGGACGAGGGCTGGCCCTGGCGGGACGCCTCGGCGCGCGTGGCCGCCTGGTCGGAGGAGAGGCCGGCGGGTCGCGCCGGGGTCGAGGTAGAGGTGCTCGGGGTCGAAGGCGGTGGTGGGCGACACAAACCGATCAAGATTAGATCGGAAAACCAAAAAGAAACCGCGCGATCAAGATGACCGGCGGGAGAGAGAAAACTCCGGAGCAAGGCTCGGGGAAAAGACTCTTTAGGGTAGCCGGTCAACACGACCGGCGGACGAACCCTAGGTACGGGCGGCGCGGCCCCCGTCGGCGGTCATGGAGGCCGACCGCCCCCGGGGGGGGGGGGGGGGGGGGCGCAGGTGCGGAAGCGGCGGCGGCTAGGGTTTAGGATCGACTTGCGATGGATACCATGTTAGAAGGGAGAGAAGGATTTGGTGAAATAGTTCGTTGTATTGCTTGAGCCTCGTGGGCATATATATAGGAGTACAATGACCAACTTGGAGTACAAGACAAGCCGGAATAAATCCTAGTCTATCTCGTCTTTCCTAATACAATCACGTTACTCAACAATGGCCTTTGTATTTCTCGCCCTTTGTTGGGCCATGTTTAAAACTCTCTCTGTTAATTAATGAAATGGCAAATTTTTTGCCTTGTTTCAAAAAATATGGCGAATCAGTCTAATTGGTGCTGTCAGCTAAGAAGATCGACGACCTTCTTGACCAGTACCAAATAATAGCCAAGTTAAGTTAATATGTCCAATCACACTCACCTCAATTATTCTTGTATGAGGATCCCACTTGGGGGAGGAGACCAACATATGATAGAATCTTGTTTCTGGGTGCTGCTCTGCTTCTTAAGGTTCCTGCATTCAAACACATGGTAGTTAATAGAAGCATCTTTGTCTGGTGGATGGGGTTTTACGGTCAGAAATGATAGTGGTGAGCTTATGGCAGCAGGAGCAGGAAATCTGGAACATGTATCCAATGCTCTCCACGCCGAAGCCCTTGCCATGTTATATGCAATCAACACTGCTACACAAATGGGATGTAATCGTGTGATATTTGAAACAGACTCCGTGGTGTTGAAGCAGGCGATCTCAAGCGAGGAGTATGACTTGTCGACTTTAGGTGCCGTGTTTCAGGAAATAAAATTTCAGTTGAATGTGGCTTTTGATGATGTAAATGTTAGTGTTTGTCCAAGATCTTGTAATATAGCAGCTCACAGCCTAGCAGCACATGGTGTAAGATTAGGAGATGGGGAATATGAAACTTGGCTAGGCTATTTCCCTGAGTTTGTTGTATACTCTGTAGCTGGTGATTCGGCCAGTCTAAATTTGTAATGGAATACAAGGTTGTTCCTTCAAAAAAAAATTATTCTTGTATGAAAACGTATCTTGTTTGCAGCTCATACCAGGGAACTCTTCTTCCATCCTGGCCTGCTAGGCTCCTCCTGGAACGCCACCAACACCATGGGGCGCTCAAGCCCACAACGCATGGATAAGTATAGCATTGTTGTGATGCAAACATGGCCAGACAACAAATGGAGCACGTACCACCGATAGCATAGAAGATGGCAATGACGAACATCCCATCTGTTGTAAAACAACCGACATTCACTCTACCTGAAACAAATAATGTGTCTATTAGAGGTGTCATACTCTCCCTTTAGCTGCCCATTATCCCTCTTACTATAATCATCATCAACCTTATTTTTCTTTGCCTAAACCTGTAGACAAAAATAATACCTATAGGAGTTGTTCACCACTTATATGTTATTTTCCTTGCCCATTGCATGTATAATTTATACCTACTGAGAGGAGATTACCACATGTCAAGAATACAGATGCAAATCTAAAAAGTCTATTATGAGTAACAGATAGAAAAAAGACCCATAGCATTCCAATCTATTACGCCTTCTTAAAATTGCGGTGCATTACCTAGGAACACAACTTGGAGTAATGAGCATAATAATTCCAATGATTTTATGGCTATGAAATGCCTATCAGTGAGAATGCAACCTGAAAGCTAGATCTTTTTAAGGTATTGCTAGTGGTAAGCTCTCTCTGAACTACATTCTTGGAGCACAACTCTTCCAAGCAAGAATATGGACAATCTCAAATTCTCAATCAGCTGGACAACAACAATTAAGGAGCAATTGTGAATTAAACAAATTTTAACAATATTTATCAATAAAATGGCATGTGATTCACATATATCCAAACCAAGAACAGGAGAGGATATCCAAATTTCTGCATATATCAATACAATATATACGAATTTAGTAAGGACCAGTGGGATAGCAAAAATTCAGGGAAAATTTCATGACAAAATAGAAACCTCTAATTAATCGAATATTAATAAACCCGCGGTTTGACCAAATCTGATGAACAAGGGCTAGAATCAAGGATAGTTTTTGCACAAATAAAGGGTTGTCGTGCATGCACATGATAATTCACATGAAGGGTTGCAATTATCAATCTTACAGTCATGATCATCTCAAGGTATTTGTGTTGGAAATATGAGCAATTTACCATATGATTTTATTAATGGAAATACTAGATAAAGCATGACTAAAATAGCAGAGATAAAGCATTTCATGCAATCTGACAGTGAGAAGGTAAATAACATCTGCAAATATGAACTAGAGCCGAACATATCTAGAGCAAACAATAGAACTAGGAACTGTGGCAGGACCTCTAACAGGAAAAGCAAGAACATGTACGGGACATCAGCAGCAGCAACAGTAGCACTGGACTTGGGGTCGGTGTCCTCGGTAGCCATGTCGTCTAGGAGGTTGTCGACGTCGGGGAAGTAGTCGTCGGAGTCCGGGGCGTCTGTGACGAAGAAGTCAGTGGTCGCATTGAGCGCTCCCCAAAAACCTTATCACCCTTATCCCGTACAGGACTCAAAGAGATGGAGTTTCGGAGGCCTACTGTCCCGACCTGCGGTGCACGCCGCAAGCCGGGATGGGGAAGATTGTAGCCGAAGGGTGCGGCGTTCACCTTTCGTATACCCGTAGTGCGTGGAAAAAATTTAGACATCGGCTCGGCTCATTCCCACGGCGTGGCGCGTCGTGACGAGGCGAGAGGTGGAGGAGGAGCGCGCGTGGATGTCCCTCTTGTTCTCATGCTCATACAAGTGGGGAAAGAACCTCCCTTATAAGGAGGTCCAACTCCCACTAAACTAGCAATGTGGGACTAAACTTTAGTAGTATCCCTTGCCTTGCACGAATGGGCTGCGTGAGCCTCTAGGATTTATTAGGAATTTCTGAAACTGCTATTGGGCTAAGCCCAAAATAGATAAAATTCCAGCAATCCCCCACCAGATTGTAACATCCCAAATTTTTAATTTGGAATGTTATACATAGGTCATCATATGCATATCGTATTTTAATTGCATTTTGGTTTTGATTCTAGAAATTCTATGCAACTCAAGGACCCACAGAGAGAGTTGGGGATTTCATTTATTTTCATATTTGAATTTTCTCAAATTTAAAAAGAGGATCATTTGGGTTTTAGTGTTTTTCTCTCTCGATTATTTCCAATATTAAAATAAAAGAGAGGAGATAAAATGACTTCTCCAAAATAAAATAAATATTGGAGGGAAAATGTTAAAAATCAAATAAATATTTTATTCGGATTTTATTGCTATTTTATTTGAATTAAAAAATATATATGCATTTTTCAAAATTGCATTTTTGTCCGAAATAAATATTCATTTTGTCCTAAATTTTATTAGAGGACCGTGAAAATTTATTTCGGAATTTTTGGACTCTGTTTGATATTTCTTTTTATTTATTTACTCCGTTCGTTTAGAAAAAAACGCGCGCGGACCGACTCTGGGCCGTGCCCGAGCCGGACACCACCCGCTCGGCCCCTTTAAGAGGCAAGGCCCGAGGCCGCCAGCCCCAAGCCGCCGCCACGCCCGAACCCTAGCCGCTGTCGCCGCTCCGCCGCGCCGCCGCCGCTGCTGTAGTCGCCGCCGCCCGCGCCGAACCCTAGCACCGCCGCCTCCTCGAGCCCCGCGTCGTGCCTCCACCCCGCGCCACGCCTCCGACCTCCGCCTCCCCGCCTCGCCGGAGTTCGCCGGAAGCCGCCGCCGTCAACCGCCGGTTTTCGCTCGGTTTTAGGTGTAAAATCGTTCGTTTTTTAGGGTTAGATCAGTTTTTCGTTTTAGAGCTATTCCGCGAACGTTCGTTCGTTTAGTTCTTATAACGAACGAATTCGTTCGTTAGCCTATGTTAGCGGACGTTCGTCCAGTAGATTTTTCTTTTTCTATTTTATTTTTCACCAGGGACCTATCCACGATTATTTTTATCACATATTAGCACCTAATCTTCAAACCCTCGCAACTTTTTAACCGTTCGTCCGAATCCAGCGAAACCAACACCAAAATCTTCGTCTCGAGCCCTATTTACGGTTAATCAACTTGAACAAGGTTTTGACAAATCAAAATTTGGGTTCGAGAAGATTTGAATTCAAACTTTTTTTGATCGTAGTTTGAGTTTCGTAGCTCTGATTCGATTGATTCTTTTTGCAAATCGAAGTTCTTCAGTTGAACTTTCAGATTTGACCTTCTTATTTTAGTTTTACACGTGCATGTATGCTTGAGTGCTTATGTATGCTATTGTTTGTTTGCGATAGAATTTCCGGAGTGCGAAGCGTGCTAATACGAGTCTCTATGGTTTGCAGATCGTCAACAAGGCAAGTAACACTTTGATCTTATCTTTATTACCCAGTTTTTATGCATTAGTTCCAATCCTCAAACATTGCATGATTAGGATCTGATTAACATGTGGGTTTGGGAAGTAAATGATGAGGTAGAACCTATTGCCTTTTTTTATTATCAAACCCTTGGGAGTTACTTATACGTTATGCTCAGATTGCTATGCTATGCTTGTAGACGCTGATTGGTTGAGTATATTCATGACAGATGTGAGAGTTGTTAATTAATGGTTAACTTAAGGTGGCTACTTAATACACATCTGGGTGGATTGGTTGCGGGCACCTGGAGAATCCAGTGTTGTCCTAGGATATCCCGGAGTACCCGTGTGATCATCCTACGGTTTGCCACCCAGGCTCAAAGGTATCATAAGATTAATTATGCTAGAAACTTCCATGTGCAACCACAAGCTATTATGGGCTCTAGCATAGTTGAGTATGTTACATGACCTCTTTCAATGGTGGGCTAGCAGATGTAGGGGAAAGTAGGTGTAACTGTCCACCCAGAGTAAAGAGCTAATGTTTCTGAAAGACTGTGTCTCGGTCATCCGTTTCTCAAACACCATGTAGTGCGAGAAATCCAACGGAGAAGATCGAGTCTTGTGGGGAAAAGTGCGCAAACCTCTGCAGAGTGTACAAACTAATCATGGTTAGCTGTGTCCCCAGTTATGGACATCTTGAGTATCTGGCTCTTGGATTATCATGTTGATCTCATCACTCTAAATTAATTTGTTGGGATGTAAATACTGTTTAATTGGGATTGAGTTGGAGGAGCCTTCTCAATGTTTAACAACCACCATGATAGTTAAATAAAAATATTCCTTTGTTGTAGGGAAAAATTGGCTTTATGCAAAACATTAACCATAGAGCTTTCCACCAGCCATATATGCATGTAGTGTTAGCATTTGTCTTGTTCATTGCTCTACGGTGTTATTTTGCAAGCATATTCCATGTGCTGACCCATTTCGGGCTGCAACATATCATGTTGCAGACTTTTTAGACGAAGAGTAAGGTGCGCTAGGTCACTGTCGTGCACTCAGCTATGCCGTTGGAGTTGATGGACTCATGTTATCTTTCAAGCCTTCCACCGTTATCTATTTTAGATGGACTTGAGTCATATTATTGTAATAAGTTCTCTTTTGAGACATTCAATATAATAAGTGCGTGATTGCATTCTGTTATAAATCCTTCAAGTACTGTGTGTGTCAGCATTACCGATCCAGGGATGACACGTAAGCACAGAGATTTGACCGTTTGAGGTCGGATCGCTACAAGATGGTATCAGAGCACATGCTGATTGTAGGACACGACCACTAAGTTAAACCATAGGTCACTCTTGTCTACTCATTTTTGACTTCACTCCCTTTTCCACTCTATAGGATGGCGGACTCAAGGAACAAGTTTGCACAACCGGATGAAGGCACACCTTTTGGGCGACACTTGAAGGAAGTCACTAGGTACCTGAACATCGGAATACCAAGCTTCACCGGGACCTACATCGCCACTTTACTAGAAGAGGAGCGTTGGATGATTCGATTTCAAGTTCCAGGAAGGACATTCACGCCAGTTACTGAGCCCATAGAGTTTTCCTTTGATGCACCAACCTGGAGTCTAGGAAAGAGCATGGAAGACCACATCGCCATGGGACGCATCAGCGAAGTTTATCACAAGGATCTTAAGGACACTATCTACCACATATGTGTGCGCCGAGATGAGCAATGGGAGATGATCAACACCAGGAGGGACGGGTCCATTGCAGCTTTCATCCAGGAGTTAAACCAGCAC
The DNA here is from genome assembly GCF_018294505.1 of Triticum aestivum. Taxonomy (NCBI): domain Eukaryota; kingdom Viridiplantae; phylum Streptophyta; class Magnoliopsida; order Poales; family Poaceae; genus Triticum; species Triticum aestivum. The sequence continues at coordinate 397,371,465 of NC_057813.1, forward strand.
ATTCGTTGCCAGGAGAACCAGATGTGCGCAAGCATGATAGATCTGAAGAAGGTGATGACCAGGAACATGGAGCTAGAAGAGGAACTCAAGTCTACACGCAACAGATATGAGGAGGAAATCACAATACTAGTGGAGAAGAATGACGACCTGACGAGGAAGCTAGGAGTATTCATGGGAGACCCCGCACCAGGAGGAGACGACGACCATTCCAAGGACATCCGTTCTAAGGACTACATCATAATCGACGACACCAACTCTGACCCCGACAGTAGTGATCATGATTACAGACGAAGCTGGAGCGGATATCATGGAGTCTTCCACCGATCAAAATTTCTAGTCGACCACCATATTACTAGTAGTGTTTCCCCATGTATATAGTATATCCAGGCCTTTGTAAGATAGTTAGATCGATGTACGCCTTGTTTGAATTGATTGGTATATGATGTGTTGTCTCATGAGCACATGGTAGTGTTTTCCCTTTAGACCTCATTCTATTCTGTTTCTCACCCTTTCTAAACCCAATCAGATGCCTCCGAGACGTGACAATGGATTTGCCTTCCCACCGGAGCTCGCTCAGTTGACCCAGCAGCAGAATACCTTGATGTAGCTATTAGTTCAGAATCAGAACAAAGGCAACAACAACAACAACCACCACCACCACCACCTGTTGATCAACCTAGCCCGTTTCCCAAGGCTGAATCAGCCGGTGTTCTCTAGTAGCACCGAGCCGATTGTTGCAGATGATTGGCTCCACAAGATTGGAAGGGAGCTGACCACTGCAGGATGCACAGATGCGGAGAGAGTGCATTTTGCCGCACATCAGCTTGATGGACCCGCAGCATCATTGTGGGAGAATTTCATAGCGACTTACCCCATTGATACGGTTACATGGGATCAATTTTAGTAGGCTTTCCGCACTGCCCATGTTTCAGCAGGAGCTATGAACATGAAGAAGCGCGAGTTTCGCAACTTGCGCCAAGGAGGACGCACGGTGGACCAGTATGTGGATGAGTTTAGTAAGTTAGCATGCTATGCCCCTGATGACATAGCTAAAGATGCCGCTAAGCAGGAGAAGTTTCTGGAAGGACTGAATGATGAGCTGAGCATGCAGTTGATGGTGGCAACATTCAACAACTACCAGGAGTTGGTAGATAGAGCTCTTATGATTGAAGGGAAGCAACAGCAGATAGAGAACCGCAAGAGGAAGTATGGACAGGGAAGTACAATTCAGAAGCCCAGCAGAGACCTCGTTTTACCCCGAACTCGGGAGGACACACTCACCATAACCATGGAGGCCACACTCTCAATGGAGGAAGTTCACATAATCATAGCGGACCCAAGAATGGGAATGGAGGAAGCAGCAGCCAGAACCGCCCCAACACGGCAACACCCGCCAAGAAGGATCTAAGTCACATTACTTGTTTCAAGTGCGGGAAGAATGGACACTACACCATCAAGTGTTCTGAAGCAAAGAATGAAAATGGCAATGGAAGCTCTGGGAAGAAGCCCAACCCTTTCAATAGGGGACAAGTGAACCACGTTAACGTGGAGGAGGTTGAAGAGCGGCCAGATGCAGTTATAGGTAAGTTTTTGATTAAGTCTTTACTGCAATCGTTCTTTTGATACTGGTGCATCGCATTCATACATATCAAGGGGATTTGTGGATAAGTATAAGTTGCCCACCAAAGTTCTTTAGGACACCTATGTTAGTAATCCAGTGGGCAAGCCAACGGGATGTTTTCAGATGCCATTGACCATAGGTAGGCATTTTTTCCCCTCAGATTTAATAATTCTGGAGTCACAAGGGTTGGATGTGATATTAGGCATGGATTGGTTATCAATGTATGGGGGAAACATCAATTGCGCCAGTAAGTCAATGATGCTCACCGCCCCGGAGGGAAAAAGGATTAAGCATGTATCCAGGCATGCGCCAAGGAGGACCCAAGTAAATTCTCTCTCAGGAGTTGTTCAGGAGGAAGTGCCTGTAGTGAAGGATTACCCAGATGTATTTCCAGAGGAATTACCAGGCATGCCACCGGATCGAGTCATTGAGTTTTTGATTGAGCCATTGCCAGGCACCGGGCCAATATCAAAGAGACCGTATCGGATGCCCACAAAGGATTTGGAAGAAATTAAGAAGCAGATTAAGGAGTTACTGGATAAAGGTTACATACGACCAAGTTCATCACCTTGGGGGGCCCCAGTGTTTCTAGTGGAGAAGAAGGATGGATCGTTTTTTGACAGAAAGACTGTAAGGGAACCCCCTACAGTATAGTTGGTGCAACGAACCCAAATTGCAAGTACCATGCCTTGAACCTGGGTGGGTGGGAAGACATCAGCCCCTTCCCACCACTAGGCTATGCCTTAGTGTGCAAGAAGGAATGGATCGTTGAGAATGGTTGTTGATTACCGTGCATTGAATGAGGTGACGATCAAGAACAAGTACCCACTGCCGATGATCAATGATTTGTTTGACCAGTTACAAGGAGCTAAAGTATTTTCCAAGATCGATCTGCGATCAGGATACCATCAGCTGAAGATCCGAGAGTAGGATATACCTAACACAACTTTTACCACAAGATACGGGCTATACAAGTATACCGTTATGTCATTTGGTCTGGCTAACATGCCTACCTATTTCATAAACATGATGAACAAAGTGTTTATGGAGTTTTTGGATAAATTTGTTGTGGTGTTTATTGATGATATTTTGGTATACTCGAAGAATGAAGAGGACCACAAGGAACATTTACATTTAGTTCTCGAGAAGCTCAGGGAACACCAGTTATATGCCAAGTTCAGCAAATGTGAGTTTTGGTTGAAGGAAGTTGGATTTCTGGGACATGTTATATCAGGAGAAGGAATAGCAGTAGACCCTACCAAGGTTGTTTCTGTGACTAAATGGGTGGCACCCACATCAGATGGAGAGATCAGGAGTCACTACAAAAAAAAGACACATCCGTGACATTTTGGGCCGAACGAATTTTTTTCCTGTCATACATAGATGACACTTCTATGACAATAATTGTGACAAAACCCAGTATCATCATAGATGTGGTGGGCTCCTACTTCTATGACAAAAAATCATGACAGAAAACGGGCTTTTCGTCCTGGGCGGGCTGGAGACGCAGCTGCATGACATTATTTGGGCCGTCCTTGACGGAAAAAACCATGGTAGAAGCGAGGGGGAGGAAAATTTCGGGGAGTTGCCGGTTACGGTGGGAGGTCGGGGGCGGAGCGATACGCGTTTCTCTCATACAGGTACGCACGTGTGTGCGAGGCGTTGGCTCTAACTGAACCCGAGCGAGGCGTTGGGCTCTAACTGAACCCGAGCGATTGCACTACAGGCTACGCGTTACTGAATCCAAGTGATCGATCGATGGCTGTTAACTGAACCCGATGGAGCGATTCCTTCGCTACTGCTGCTAACTGAAGCCGATCGATGGATGAACAGTGAGCGTTGCGGGGGGGGGGGTGGATGAACAGTTAGCAGTGGCGTTGCCTCTGGACGAACATGAACCCGTGGTGTGGAGGGCTGGATGAACAGTAGACGGTGGAGGGGTGGCCGTGGAGGGGTGGTTGAACAAGACCCCATGGTGTGGAGGGCTGGATGAACACTAGACGGTGGAGGGCTGGATGAACAGTAGACGGTGGAGGGGTGGTTGAACAGTAGCCGGTGGAGTAGCGCGCGGTGGAGGCTGGATGAACAGGAGCCCGTGGAGGCTGGAGGAGGTCGACAGTAGCCCGTGGAGGCTGGAGGAGGTCGACGGTGGAGATGAACAGTATCCCGTGGAGTCTCGTTTTGCGGTACGCCACACCCCTCCCGATGAACAGGACCCCCATTTTGACCGTAGCCCTCCAACAGAAGTCCATTTCATCCGTTTTGCGGTACGCCACACCCCTCCCGTTCAACAGGACCCCCGTTTCAACTGTAGAAGGTCCGTTTCCTCCGTTTTGCGGTACGCCACACCCCTCCCGATCAAGAGGACCCTGTCTCGACCGTAGGAGGTCCGTTTCCTCCGTTTTGTGGTACGCCACACCCCTCCCGATCAACAGGACCCCCGTTTCGCCCGTAGGAGGTCCGTTTCTACCGTTTTGCGGTACGCCACACCCCTCCCGATCAACATGACCCCCGTTTCGACCGTAGGAGGTCCGTTTCCTTCGTTTTGCGCTACGCCAGGCCCCGTTTCCATCGCCTGTTCCATCCAAGCCGGTTGGCTCCCACACGTTCTGTTGCCTCCCGATGAACACGACGCATTCCGTTGCCTCCCCATGAACACGACGCATTCCGTTGCCTCCCCATGAACACAACGTGTTCCATTGCCTCGCCATGAACACAAGCCCTCGCCGTACATATGCGCGACTAGGCATTCGAGACCCCGCCCGTATGTACACATACGTGGCCGTATTTTCTTTCTTGCACCCTGGCCGTTGTACGTACGTGTACATGCTACGTACGTGCCTCTACTACAACATGTACGCGCCTCTACTATGATACGTGCGTGCCTCTACATCGACCGGTATGTATGTACGTACACGTTCGCAACCAGAATGACAACGCTACGTACGCTTTGATCAGGTGGGTCCCGACTGTCAGACAGTTCCTTGCGTGCGAAAATGTAGCTGGTGGGTCCCAGCAGTCAGAGGGGCGAATCGTTTTTTTGCCCGGACGCACTTCGTTTGCATGCGAAGATGTAGCTGGTGGGTCGCAGCAGTTAGGGGGGCGAATCATTTTTTTGCCCGGACACACTTCCTTACGTGCGAAGATGTAGCTGGTGGGTCCCAGCAGTCAGGGTGGCGAATCGTTTTTTGCCCGAACGCACTTCCTTGCGTGCGAAGATGTAGCTGGTGGGTCCCAACAGTCAGGGGGAAAGTTTTTCACGAAATACGGTGGCCCGTCCGGTGTGTCCCCGCTGTCAGGTGGAGGAATCATTATTTTCCGCGTAATAAGGAGGCACTTCCTTGCCGCGGCCATGGACCGAGCTGTCAGCCTCTCCACGTACAGTCCACGTCCGATGGAAGTCGTTCCTTGACCACGTTGACCACGCCGCGCCGAGAGCACCACGGTGGTGGACGACGGCGAGGCCTAGGAAGGGGACGACTCGGAGCCGGGGAAGACGCAGCAGTGGATGCCCACGCGAAGAGGAGTACGAGGGTTCACTGGTTCGGCTGCGGTGTGAGGCTGCTGTCGCCGCAGAATAACAGGGGGTGTGGGTGAGTAGAGGGATGGCCTGGCCAGCGGTGGGAGTAGTAGGGGGCGGTGAGGCCTCCGCGGCATCACAGCCGGCCACGGGAGGCAGGAGCACGCGGCACGACCGCGCTGGTTTGGGCGGCTGGAGCAAGAAGACCAGAGGTTGAAGAAGCACTACAACCGTTGGATGAACATCGTACGGTAACAGGAGCTAGAATCGTTCATATTGACTAAGTTGACAAAGCCCTCCGTCCCCGTCAACTTGGTAGGCCCACAAGTCAGCCTCCCAGTATGCTGGGTTCCAGCTGGCAGGGGGAGTATTCATTTTTTTGTGCGTAATAAGGAGGCACTTCCTTGCGTGCGAAGATAGCTGGTGGGTCCGACAAGTCAGCGGGGGCACGTTTTTTTCGCGAAATACAGAGGCCCTTCCGGTGGGTCCCAGATGTCAGGTGGAGGAATCATTATTTTGCGCGTAATAAGGAGGCATTTCCTTGTGTGCGGCCGTGGACCCAGCTGTCAGCCTCTCCACGCACAGTCTACTTCCGATGGTGTCGTTCGTTGACCACGTTGACCACGCCGCGCCGAGCGCATCCAAGGTGGTGGACGACGGCGAGGCCCCGGACAGCAACGAGCCGGAGATGGGAAGACGCGGGAGTAGAGTCGCAGACGGAGAGGTGTACGAGGGTTAACTGGTTCTAGTGCGGTGTGGTTCGGCAGTCGGTGGAGAAGAACAGGAGGTGTGGAGGGGTGGAGGGATGGCCTGGCCAACGGTGGAGTAGCGCTTCATAGCGAAGCGTGCTAAGCAGAGCTGCTAGCAGCAGGAGGCGGGAGGTGGTCCCGGCGGCGCTGGAGGAAGAAGACGAGAGATTGAAGATGGATGCCGGTCGTTGGATGTAAATCCAACGGCTAACATGTCAGAATCATTTGTTGACTAAATTGACAACGACTTGCGTTGGCTTCGACCTATTGGCCCACATTTCAGCCTCCAAAAATGTGGCACGTATTCAACCCATTTTTTCAGAATTTACAGTCTTTTTTTGCGCGGTAGAATTTACAGTCAATTTGATCTTTTTTTTGAATTACAGCCATTAGCTGGGCTGGGTGAACAATTAATGTAGCGTCCATGCGGCCCATTTATTTTATTTCCTAAAAAATTACAGGCCATTTGCACTTTATCTAGATACACGATTTTGCTGGGCTGATTCTAATTATAATGTTGGGTTGGGCCAGCAATGTTATCAAAAAATAAAAAAGGGCTGAGCATTTTGTTATAAATATATTTAAATAATAAGTGATATTATTACATTCGTCCTTAAATCTTACCAAGCTTTTGTACACAATCACTAGGATTTTCGTGCCAAAACAATCCAGGATTTTATTTGTTAAGAAATTATTTTTATAAGTTAATAAGATGTGGGATATTGTTTTCTTACATATGTAAGTATCTGTTAAATATATGATGACAATAAAAATAATATATAATAACATATAAAATAATTTAAATATATATAATATAGTTAGAAGGGAAACATAAGTTGTACCTGGCGTTCCTATTCTTATATAGAAAAATAGAACAGACCTCTGCGTTTTCTTCAAAAAAATACATAAATTGGGCTGCCAAAAATAAAACCTCGGATGGGAGGTCCATAGGCCGGTCGATACATGACGGCCCTAAGAAAATACAAACAGGCCCTCCCATCCGAGGTCGTGGGCTGCGCATGTTAAAAATGAAAGCCTAGACGGGGCAGCCCAAAACCACGTCCAACACTTGCCAAAACTTCGTCCCTCGTTTTCTCTGTGTTTCGCACACTCGACATTGTGTGGGCATTTTGACTGTGCATCATATGAAGATGTGCTATGCATGAATGTTGATCAGCATGATGTTAACTGGCTGGTAGTTCCATTTTCGACCATGAATAAAACTTCCAACATGATGTTAACCCTGTTTGAAAAGGCCGTGTTAATATAAATGCTCTGCCTCTGAAAGTTGCAGTTTCTTATCTGAAACTGAACTTGCAGTTTCTTATCTGAAACTGAAACTTGCAGTTTCTTCTCGTCTGCACTTTTATACTCCTATGAAACTACATTTTTTAAGTGCTAAAAATAGATCTGTAGAATTCATAAAATTCTTCATATGCTCAATACTGCAAATCTGAAATTCAAAAGACATTCATATCTGAAAGTACTCTCAAAATACACAACACAAAACACAATTCACAACCTGCAAATACTGACAACCCTAAGCTCCTCCTGACAATCAACTGCCGAATGGGGGGGGGGCAGCCCCTCCTATTCCTCGGCGGCAGACAGCCGCCCCGTGAGACGATGTGAAGGCGAGGGAGACGATGGCGGGGAAGCATCATCGGGCCAACTGCTTTTCTCCTCTTGCAGTTGGGTTCGGTCGACGAAGACTCCACCGGCTCGCTCTGGCAGGACACCCTCACAAACGGCACCCTGTAGATGCTCGATCCTTCAATCTCTGGTGGATGCTCCATCTGGGATCGATACTCCCACCACCGCTCCCTCACGATCGGATTCGGTGAATCTGTTTGCTCCATGGCCCAGAGGAGCAGCTCTATGTACTCCGGCGCGACTCCCTCCGGGAGTATCGCCGCCTTTTCGCTCTGTTGCAGATATTTGGCCATGGATGTCGCCGTCGCTGCTAGTTGGTCCTTGTTGTCAAACCAAGACTGTATCTCCAACATCCTAGCTAGCTTCACAGGGTCGCCGTCTGCGATCCTCACGTATCGATTGTACTCCTCCATCGATCTACTTCTCCACAGCACCTTCACTCGCCGGCGGTGGTTTTTGAATGGAAGAGGAGAGGAGCGGCGCTGGTTTTGGATTAGAACGGGAGAGGAGCGACGCTGGTTTTGGAGTGGAACAGGAGAGGAGGGGCGGTGGTTTTGAAATGGAAGAGGAGAGGAGCGGCGCTGGATTTAGATTGGAACAGGAGGAAGGGTTAGGGAGCGGAGCGGTGGTTTAAGAGGAGAAGAGCGGAAGAGCGGCGCTGGTCTTGGAAGTATTTTTTTGTTGTTTTGTGTATTTTGGGTCAAAGTTGACCACGTACTGTATGTCACAAGCAAAATGTGAATGCATGTCACCAAAAATTGTATCATTTGGTTCGTATCTGAATGTACTTTCAAATTATATTATTTTTGCAACGTATAACATATATTTTATGTGCGAAAATCATGGTCAATTATGACCCAGAATAAAAGGGAGACTAGTTAATGTGGGGTCGCTTTCTTAATTGAAGGGTAAATTGATTTTGATTTTGATCCAGTCACAGCGCGCCGGCCCTCTCGCCCAATCCTAAATCGCTGCCGCACGCTCCTCTCCCTCTTCTCCATTGCAAAACCACCTCCTCTCCTCTCCATCATCTCCATTCCAAAACCACCGTCTCGCCTCTCCCTCTTCTGATCTTCTCCATTGCAAAACCACCTCCTCTCCTCTCCATCATCTCCATTCCAAAACCACCTCCTCTCCTCTCCATCATCTCCATTCCAAAACCACCGTCTCGCCTCTCCCTCTTCTGATCTTCTCTCCATTGCAAAACCACCTCCTCTCCTCTCCATCATCTCCATTCCAAAACCACCTCCTCTCCTCTCCCTCTTCTCTATTGCAAGACCACCGTCTCTCCTCCCATCTTCCAAAGCTAGCACCGGACCACTCAGAACGACATCTATGGAGAGGATGCAGCAGCGAATCAGGCAGATCACCGGCGGCGACCAGGCAAAGTTAGCCAGGTTGAAGGAGATCCTTAGTTGGTTTGACAATGAGTGGGAGATTTCGAGGACGGTGCGGGCCATGTGGCAATGTATGCGAAAGAGCGAGACGGCGGCGATGAGGGCGGCGATGTACATGTACTCCTCGGCGGCAGTCACGCCGCAGTCCTCCGAGTTCATCGAGTATCTCCTATGGGCGATGGAGCAGACAGATTTGCCCGAGGCGACAGTCAGGCGGAGGTGGTGGGCGTACAGGTCGAAGGTCGAGCACCCAGAGGATAACGAATCGATCGAGTATGGTGTGCCGTTCGTGAGGGTGCAGAGCCAGCCGGAGCCACAGGAGTATTCGTTCTCCCACCGCAAGAGGAGGCCGGATGGCGCGACGTCGCTTCCCCGCCGTTCTCCACGGTTCCCTCGACGCTCGCCTCGTTTCAACGGCGGCGGTAGGGTTTAAGGTAAGCTTCGCACTAACCTAATCTTCCACCTGCTCATGCTTACAATCAGTGTGACAGCTAATGAAAATCATGCTTACAATCAGTCTCCGAGTACTACGCCAATCACCCTAAAATAGCTCTGGACCTTTGGGTCAAAGTTGTGACACAGTGTACAAATAAAGAAAAATAGATTGGTGCTTCTTTCAGAAAAGAGTACTCCCTAGAAAACTGCCAATATAAGCTACTAGTATTTGGTTAGAGGATTTGCTGCCGAGAAAGATCCGTCCACAGAGAGCGCCACACATCCCACTGGTGTGGTGGATGCCAATGCGTGCATGCAGCATGGTTGGTGTCGGTAATTTTTACTTGGCACACCTCGCACTCTGCATATATGCCGGTTCCATACGTACATTTGTGCAGTTCCACCAAAATGCAGCTGAATAACCCTGTTTGCACAGATAATGAAAAAGCGTGATTACATTATAGTGGCACTAGTTGATGAAACACACAAAATAAATAGAAGAAAATATTGCGATAGTATCATAGTATGCCATGCTGCGAGGGCGAGATGGGCCCTGCGACGCCTCATACGGTACGCCTCATACTGGACATCGTCCCAAGTCTCCCAGATACACCTTCTGCCAGTGATGAACATCAGTGTACAGCAGTAGTACAAGGAGGCGCCTTGAGACATTCAAATCTCTATTTTTGTACATATCAACTAAAATTAAGCACCCCAGTTTGCAGAAACGCTTAAACATTAACAATGGGACTAGTTGATGAAACATACTTTAACAAAGAGAAGCACTTTCTTTATCTACATTGGAAATGAAATGATAGAGATGACACTCGCTCTATTTTAACTGTATTATTACTTCATTTTATCAGTGACACTAGGGTCGAGCAGGTGGCAAACGAGGTGTACCGTGCGTCGCAAGGATGGAGGCCGGGGGTGCTTAGACTGGGATGCTGAAGCTGGCTCTTTCAGTCACCAACATGGATGATTCAATTCATGGGACCTTTTGGTGCAGTTCACCTAAAATGAAGCAATGTCCCGTGAGCTAGCAGCTTCTTCTTCAATTTTTTAAGAAAAGGGCTCCAGCCCCGGTTCCATTTCCATCAGAAAACGAAACCCACAGAGCTTCTTCTTCATTAGTTGCAATAAAATTGAGCAACATCAAGGTTGGTTGTGAAGCTCCTGGAATGCTCAACTATAATTTGGATATCATTTGTGCAGTTCAACTAAGATCGAGCGTGAAATGTATATCTCTGTTTGCACAAAAAAGGTGGAAAGGAGGGTGACTAACAAGTGATGAAACATGCATCAAATGAAAAGAAGCATGTTCCTTATCTGAATGGCAATCCTACAAGGACAGTAGCAATTTCTAAAGCAGTGGCATTGCTAGATATTAGTGTGGGCATTAGGATTAACTATGACAACCGTTAAATACGACATTACTTTGGGCACGGGAGAGTAGGCGGACCAGGACAGTTGCATTTCTAACGAAAAGAACCAACTTATCTTAATGGGAAATTTTAGCAGGACATGTAAAGAAGTGCCATTGATTCATATTACTGGAGGCATTACATTGAAAACAACATTGGTTTAACGTGTCCTTACTTTTAACAGTGCGACTGCTACATTTTACCAGTGGCATTACATAAGAGTGGCTCGGGGCAACAAACATCAGAACAGGATATCTGGGTTGGTCCCATTTTTGTTCGGTATAGCCACCTTATACTGTGTGAGGCTAGCAAATCTAGTGCTGGACTTACTCTGTTGACTTGTCCCCCAGTCCCCACTTTCTTTCCTTTTTCAACCAATAGATCGGGTTTATATTGAGTTTGTACTGCGTTTCCCTTTATTTCCCTATTAGACCTAGAGACCAGTTGGATAGCCAGTCTCTGCTACTTTTCGCCCCCATTATTTCCTCTTTCGACCAAGTCCTAGATTCAGGTAACAAATCCTCCCCCACCCCCACCCCCTTTCTTCCTTGTTTGAACCAAGTAGTACTAGATTCGAGTGCATGAACTAGTTTTACCTCTTAAACGTAAAAAAGTTAGGTGGTTTTCGAACAGCCGATCGATCCTATCTACGAGGGGGCCTGAGAAATAGTAAAAGTTACATATGAAGCAACGTGAGGAGCTCGGGAAGTAGAGCAAGGCCGGTTTTGAAGGAAGTTATACCTGATGGTCACCGGGATGTCGCTAGGTGGGCGGCGGGAGGCGGATCGGCCCACACTACGGCATCAAGGAAGAAGGGGTCGGAGGCCCTCCCTCGCCAGCGGTGCTTGGGAGAGAACGACAAGGCAGGCTGATCGGGACGCGCCCAACAGTGGGTAAGAGCCGTCGCCGAGGACGACCACGTGAACGTTGCACTTTCTCACCTTCCCCGGCAGAGAGGATCCGGCTGGATCTGTGACCAGCGGTGAGCAGAGAGAGAGAGAGAGTGGCCACCACTGTCGTGTTTAGATCTGGAGAGGCCGAGACAGTGTGAAGAGAGCAACACTAGCAAGCAAGCGCGGAGGCTCCTGCCTATATAGTGGAGTAGTACTTAGTTTTCTTTTGTCTACCGGAGCCGGCTTGACCTCGTCAATGACTGTCAAGAAGTCTTCATGCACGTGGCCCGGAGGCGCAGTTGTCGTCATTTTGATCTGAAGCGCCGAATTATAACATATAACACGAAAAAATGCCACATGACAAGAAATCATAACCTCACTGCCCAAAGGAGACAACATGAATCCCGACGGACAAACTAGACGAGGAACAAAGTTCAAATTAAAGATAAACTCGTAGAAAAGGGGTCCGTCGATAGATGTCCTAATTAACATAGCCGGCTTGACCTAGATGGCAGGCGAGTAGTCACTGTTCGTGCATGTGCCCCCAATGACTAGCACAACTCAGTTGTCGCTATTTAACCCTCGCAGTGATCCGAAGCACATGACACATAATTTTGCGAGATGACAAGAAACCTTTTTTTAGATTTCTCACCACAACTACAGCATGTACAACACAGCCTGCACGATATGTATACAATAGCCAATCCAGGCGTGTCTGTTGGAGTCTGGTCACATGCATGGACGAACTGATCTTCCGTGTCTTGCAGGGATCGTCCAGGCACCAACGCAGTACAACACTTCTCTAGTACTATCACTCGTCTCCCTCTTCTATTAAGTCACCAACTTGCGGGGCCAGGGAGTGTGCCTATGGTCGGTTCTCAATTGTCGTCCCACATGTGTGTGCGAACGCAATATGACCCGCGTTCCATTCGGAGAGCAGCGTGCCAGACCGACCGACCGTCTGGGGTGCGACGCGAACGCGACGGGCGTGCTGTATACTCTATACATGTGTACCGTCGTTTTCAAGATGCTTTGCTCCATGGCGCGAGCGCAATCCATGGATACAAAATTAGTATACTGTATACTATTTCAAAGTCGAGGGCGGGGCTTTTCCTGCCCGGTAGGCGGCGGGAGAGTTCCGCCTAGTCGGTTCGACAGAGACGCGAGAAGACGAGGGAGTAGGCTGCTACAAACGTAGGGTTGTGTGATTTGACAGCGAGTTACTGCTGGACAGGTGGGGCCCCGTTATTTGACTTGCCATTATCATTTTAACTGCGGCGCTAAGACCGACGTGAGTCTCCTGATTCCTGACCACCTCCATATAGGTGCCTCTCCCAATGCTCCACCATGTAGTAGTAGAGGTTGGCTCTTGCATGAGAGCCCACTTCTCCACTTTTTCCTTGCCTCTCTTTCCTCCACATATGCAAAAATGCCATGTAAAGCTCACTATTGTACTTACTTGCTCGTACAGGTGCTTAAGCTTGCCACATAGGCATAAAGTCTGATGTGGCAAGTTAATCAAGAAGAGAGAGACTAGTTTGGTGACCCAAGGAAGAAACGGTGCTAAGCACATGTACCTAGGTGAAAAGACAATTTTGATCCTATAGCTAATTAAATAAAGCAAACTTAGCAACACCATTTCATTGGAAGAGGTCACTCCTTGGCAAATGCAATAAATACTAGTACTCCCTGTGTCCCATTATATAAGAACGTTTTTGACACTACACTAGTGTCAAAAACGTTCTTATATTAAGGGACGGAGGGAGTACGAAGAAAGAGATAGAGAGGAGTAAAAAAAATACACTTATAGCCAACCTTGTTGTAGTATGAGTGACTAAGTGATGACTATGTATGACATGCCAACATCAGATAGCCTAACGCACCGTGTTAAATCTCCAAGCGCGCGACCGCGCGAGCGACGCGGCGGTCGTGGTAGGTGTGACCATGATACGGGCTGCTGGCAGCCCTTGGATCTGAGATCAAACGGTCGCATGCTAAGTTGCTGGAAATTTTAAGAATAACCCTCCAGGATAGGATATTCACCCATAGGTCTAGAATCACGCCATGCAACCGTTCGATCTTAGATCCAAGGGCTCTCGGAAGCCCGTATCATGGGAGAATGGAAAGCCACTACCCTGCCGTTCGCACGCTGGCAGTTCGCTCCCACTCTTTCCCGCACGTCCTTTAATACTACGGCGGTTTGCTCCTAGTCGTCCCATCCATTCACATTACGGCAGTTCCACTAATCCTAACCCTCCTCCCAAAACCATGGCGTACCAAATCTCCCCAATGTGACGCCCCCGATTCAATCGTACACTAATCATACACGCAAATGTGTACGATCAAGATCAGGGACTCACGGGAAGATATCACAACACAACTCTAGACACAGATTAAAATAATACAAGCTTTATATTACAAGCCAGGGGCCTCGAGGGCTCGAATACATAAGCTCTAAAACACAAGAGTCAGCGGAAGCAACAATATCTAAGAACAGACATAAGTTAAACAAGTTTGCCTTAAGAAGGCTAGCACAAAAGCAACATCGATCGAAAAGGCAAGGCCTTCGGCCTGGGAGCCTCCTAACTACTCCTGGTCATCGGCGGTCTCCATCACGTGGTAGTAGGCACCCTCGGGGTAGTAGCAGTCGTCAAAGGTGTCATCTGGCTCCTGGACTCCGTCATCTAGTTGCATCATCCGAGAAGAATGGAAAAGGGGAAAAAGAGGGAGCAAAGCAACCGTGAGTACTCATCCAAAGTACTCGCAAGCAAGGATCTACACTACATATGCAACATTATCAAAGGAAGGCTGTATATGTGGACTGGGCTGCAGAAATGCCAGAATAGAGAGAAGGCCTAGTCCTATCGAAGACTAGCATCTTCTGGAAACCACCATCTTGCAGCAAACTGGAGGGAGTAGAGTAGCATAAAGTAAAGTAGTAGTAGTGTTATCAACCTCGGCCAGAGATCCTTTCTCGACTCCCTGCGAGAAAGCAATCCCAGAGCCATACTATCCAGTTATCACCTCATCACAATCCAATTCTCATCACAAGTATCCAGTTCTAGTTGTATCGATCGGGATACAACTCCGAGTGTCTGTTACCGTAGGACATGCTATCGATAGATGTTTTCTTCCCTGTAGGGGTGCACCAACTTACCCACCACGCTCGATTAACTCCGGCCGGACACACTTTCCTGGGTCATGCCCGGCCTCGGCCAAACAATACGCCGCAACCCGACCTAGGCTTAATAGAGAGGTCAGCACGCCGGACTAAACCTATGCCCCCAGGGGTCATGGGCCATCTCCCCGGGAACTCCTGCATGTTGCGTACGCGGCCGGTGAGCAGACCTAGCTACCTCCTTAACAAGGTAGGTGCTTACCAGTCCAACCCGGCGCGCGCCGCTCAGTCGCTGACGTCTATTAAGCTTCGGCTGATGCATACGACGCAGAACGCCCATACTATGCCCACGTGATGGTTAGTGCTATCAGGCCAGAGGCCCCTCGGATCAAATATCCAAATCGTAGTGGATTAGGAACGCGCGGTAACAAGCAGAGACTCACGAAAGATGTGACCCCGTTGCCCCGTCTCGAGGACTTGCGGCAAGGGCTAAGAATGCCCGGCCACGCCTCGTAATTATCTCTCGGGCACCTTCCAGGTCAACCCGTCTCCACATCACTCGCAATTATGCTCGCGCGGGCACCCCTCAGGGTCGACCCGTCTTTAGTAACATGGTTCAGTGTAAAGTCATAGTAACCATAGTAACTGTGTGTCTAAACATCAAGGGGGAAAACCCGAGGAATCACCCCCGGTGAATTCCACTCGATGTAATCATCAAGGTGAACGTAAGAGGAATCACCCCCGAGGTTCACACTTGAGGGGTTGCACGATAGAGTCGTATCGGAAGTGGTTAAGGCGGAATCACCCTCGATGACCACGACCGAATAGCCTACAGGGTTAACATCAGAAGTGCTGTAGAGGTCTCACCCTCGGCACTCGATAGTAACCCAGCAGTGTCGAGCAACTAAGGGGAACGTGATGTGCGGTACCGGGGCCTGGTCTTCGATCCCGTTGATCGGGTCTTCGATGATGAAGCAGGGGCAACAAGGACAAGGTGGGGGTCACTGATGAATCACTAACCAACCTATACTAAGCAGTTTAGGATAAGCAGGCAAGGTAACAATAAGCAGGTTACAAAAGCAGGCTATGCATCAGAATAGGTGCAAACAATAACAGTAGCAAAATCTAATGCAAGCATGAGAGAATGGAATGGGCGATATCGGGATGATCAAAGGGGGGGGGCTTGCCTGGTTGCTCTGGCAAGGAGAGGTCGTCAGTGACGTAGTCGATCACAGGGGCAGCATCGGTCTCGGGGTCTATCAGAGAGAAGAGGGGGGAGAAACAGTAAATACATAGCAAGCAAGTGTATAACAGGACAACAAGCATACCTAGACGTGTTCTAACGCGGTCCTAGATGTTATAGGTGAAGGGGGAATTCGGACCTGTGTCAGACAGATGACCGGAGGGGGAATGTTCCATGTTCAGCATGCTAGGGGCATGCGACAGATGAACGGACAGCGTATCCGGATTTGTTGGATTTTCTGAGCAACTTCCATGTAAACATTTTCATTCGAGCTACGGTTTATTTTCTATTAATTTTCAAAGTTTAAACAATTTTCTAGATTTATTTATATTAACAGAAATGGAATATGACGTCAGCATGATGTAGAGGTGATGTCAGCAGTCAACAGGACGGTTGACTGGGGTCAAACCTGACCTCTGGGTCTAGTAGGACCCACTGGTCAGTGACTGGACTAATTAAACAGTGTTAATTGGACTAATCTAATACTAATTATCAAGCGGGGCCCACTGTCAGTGTCTAATTGGTGAATAGATTAATTAATCAATTTAATTAACAGATTTTCTGAGCAACTCCCATGTAGAAAACATTTTCATCCGAGCTACGGTTTATTTTCTATTAATTTTCAAAGTTTAAACAATTTTCTGGATTTATTTATATTAACAGAAATGGAATATGACATCAGCATGATGTAGAGGTGATGTCAGCAGTCAACAGGATGGTTGACTGGGGTCAAACCTGACCTGTGGGTCCAGTGGGACCCACTGGTCAGTGACTGGACTAATTAAACAGTGTTAATTGGACTAATCTAATACTAATTATCAAGCGGGGCCCACTGTCAGTGTCTAATTGGTGAATAGATTAATTAATCAATTTAATTAACAGATTTTCTATTTATCTAAAACATTTTATTGACTCGGCCCCACATGTCAGTGGGTTGACTCAGTCAACGAGTCAACTGGGCCCACCCGTCAGTGGCTCAGCGAGCCCCATACGTCAGCGCCAGGTCAGCCTCACCGGTGTCGGTGCTGGAAGTGCTCCGGCGAGCCTCCCGCGGCGGCGCACGTCGGGAGAGGGGTCGGGTTTCGCGCACAGGGGGTTTCCGGGGTCGTAGCTAGGTGCGTTCGACGCGGTTCGACGTCGCACGCAAGATGGAGGCGACGGGCGGGGCCAGGAACGACCAGAACGGCACCGGCGATGAGTAGAAACGGCGCCAGAGTACGGGCGCGAGCGGGTTCAGCGTTAG
Source organism: Triticum aestivum (assembly GCF_018294505.1). NCBI lineage: Eukaryota > Viridiplantae > Streptophyta > Magnoliopsida > Poales > Poaceae > Triticum > Triticum aestivum. Next base: position 397,388,761 of record NC_057813.1, read on the forward strand.
AGCGCGCGAGCGGCCAAACTAACCAACTAGGTGGGGTCTACGGCGCTCCAGGAGCTCGTCGGAGCTACTAGCTCGAGCGGAGGAGCTCGGTGGCGAGCCCTACGATGGCAATGGCGGACGACAAAGCTCGGCTTGCGGGCGAGCTAGCTACGGCGAAAGGCACGGCGCGAGGAGAGGAAAGGAGGAAGTGAGGAGCTCACCCGGCGGCCAAGAAAGGCCCGTGCGAGCTTAGGAGCAGCAGCATTGGACCGAGACAACGGCGGGCGCCGGCAACCGAGAAGGAGAGGTGAGGTCGATCCCGAGCGTGTGATTGTTCCCGAGCTCGGTGACGAGGTGTAGACGAGGCAGTCGAGCGAGGCAGAGCGGTAGGGCGCGTCGGCGAGGCGATCAGGAGGCGGTGGCCGCGGGATCGACGGCGGCGCGTCGACGAACGCGCACGGGCGAACGAGACAGAGAATAAGAGGGGTGAATGAGGGAGAGCGAGGGGGGGGGGGGGGTGAATGGATGAGGAGGCCAGGGGAGGAGAGGTGGATCTTTATCCACCCGCGGCGCTTGTAGTGGCGTGGTCGGCGAGGTGGGTTCGGCGGCGACGGCGGGCGTGCCTCGGTCGCTTGAACAGAGAACAGGGGGGCAGAGGAGGCCGTGGTGGGCTGGGCTCTAGGAACTGTGCACTTAGGCCAGTGCACAGTGGCTTTTTTTATTTCTTTTTACAAAAAGGGGTTTAGTAATATTTTGAGCTTCCATAAGATTTTGCAAAAATGTGAAACTTGGTCACATAATTACTTTGCAATATCCAGCACTGCCACAAAAAGTTAGGGCATTTCAGGAGTTGTCCAAGCATTTTTAGAAAATGAAAAGGACATCTTAAATACTGCTGGACCAGATAATAAATTCCCAGGGGCAATTTGGGAATTCCAAAAATGTTGGCTTCAACAGGACAAATATCTAGGGATTATTTGCCATAGGATGAACTATTTTATTTGCATGAAAGAACAAGCAAATATTTGACATGCAATTTGAATTTGAATTTGAAGCAGATTTTGGACAAGTGGCATTTTGGCATGATGATCATGATGACATGACCTTCATTAGGGGGAGATTACTGTAGTGTGATGCTGGGGATGTTACAAATCTCCTCCACTACAAGAAATCTTGTCCCGAGATTTAAGTGGGGAAGTAAAGAGTAACTTCAGGTGAACTGACCCTTATAGGGTGAATTGTCTGGTGAACAATGCAGGGTATGTGACAGAAGTATCTCTCGAGTTGAAATTTAAGAAAACGCCGAGAGCAAAATATGAAGGTACAATAAGAAGTTTCAAGCGAATGGACAAACAATCGATACCTGAACAGAGTGTGAGAAGGGTTCAGAGCATCGGGAATAGATCATCTCTCGGAGGGTGGCTCGCGATAACACACAAAGCCAAGAGCATAAGATACTTCGGCAACAAGGTTGTACAGGAGAGTCAGGCTTCGATCCTGTGGAACTGTGGGTTATGAGCCCACCATGTGGGTTAAAAGTAGAAAGGGGGATGATAGCGAGGCATGTCAGATGATAGACTGTCAGTTATGTTGTCATCAACTTTGGTACCAAGGGCGAGGGATGAAGAGAACCATTTTCCTGCTCGCAAGGCGAGGCAGACCAATAGGCAAAGTTCTCGTACATCGGTGGTTACCGAAATGTCATCAATAACAATAACAGAGTCTTACTGATTGTGTTGTACACCGAGGTGTTTACATAAGCAGGGAAATATTACTGCTTATATCATATAGATCACAAGAAAGATTAACAAAACAATGGAAAGGAAAAATGTGATTATCAAATTGAACACAAGTATTTGGAGTATATCCTTCACAAGAACAAAGGAGAGCAGGATATACAAGAAAGGGCAGCAAGTAGATAACCACTTTGGTAAAGGGGGCGAGGAAATTCATGACGTTACCCATACAACAGTGTTTGGATAGGTGATCAAGAAACATTTAGCATTGCGCCTCCAATGTTCTTAATGATGTTCGGAGTACCACAGCCATGCTTCGGGATAGCATTGACATGATCATCAGGTAAAGATCGGATCTTGGGAACACAAAGGATCCATCAGGAATTTCTAGAACATCTCATGCAATTTTATCAGGGAAAATAAGAGGAGGTGGCTGATGGGTTCAGCATCAATCCATCGACATGTCAAAAGGCACGTATTTCCAAAATTATATGAACAAGTTTGTGTTGGGAGGAAGGCAAGAATGTTGTCGATGATAACACCAACCATCGAGGGGCAAGAATGGTACTTCTCATCAGGAATTCGATTGATATCCTGAAAGAGCTCAGAATATTGATGATGATCATGACACCTTTGTTGAGAGATTTCATGAAGAGGTAAACGATCGACGATGACATCAAGTCAAAGGAATGATGAAGCGAAAGGTTATTGGATCCACGAGTGCGACACAAGCTCGAAATCAAGCTTGTTGTTTGAGGTGAAATGATAAGATGAGGAAGATCGACGTAAGCTTAGCCCATCATCGAAAGTTGTGCTCCGGGAAGAAGGACTGGGTAGCACAGTTAAAATTAGCTTGATAATGATATAGCCGATCAGGCTAGGACTGACTTGAAGGATTATTAAACTCGTAAGCAACAAAAATGACTTAGAGTTATTGAATCGGAGTGCGGAATCGATTCACTTATCGGTGTTCTCGGTTGACAAACAACCAAGAACCCATGAAGTGACAAGGACATCGTAAGGTAGTGCTCCATCAAAAGTTCATAAGATGTAGTGCAATGGCATGATATCCTCGAAATACTAGGGGTAATACTCGAAGGTAGATCATAATAGAGGTTGGGCAGGCGTATTGACCTGCAGAAGACAAGTGCTTTAACTTGTCCAAGAAATGGGACCAAAGAAGAACAATCATGGTCGGAACCACGGTTGCGAAGGATCAATTCACCGATACAAGATGAACTTATAACAAGGGGTAATCATTTTTACGAGCAGCTTCCATGATAAGTTCTACATCAGGTCCATGGGCATGAACACAAAGGTTCAAGGTCGACTCCCTCTTCTTCGATGCATAACCTTTCATTCACTCCTCGTTTTTGAAGAAATTGTAGTGTAGAAGATTTATCTGGCGAAGTACCAGAAGAGTAAAACTCACATCTCTTTTGAGTTCACACGGATTAGGGAAGGCATAGGTTCAACCCGTAGGGGTATCTTAGGAACATATACCACTAGCTTCAGGATTAAAATATACCAGCTCGAAAGCAGAGCATGGTTGACCAAAGCAGATGATAGAATTTACCAAAGGTATTATGTGTCAGGGCAAAACTCACAAGTTTAATGAATATGAAGGACATTGTCGGATAATAATCCAACCAAGGATATGGCGGTCCATAAAAGATCTAATGTGAGTATCGATACTCACCAAGAAGAAGAAAGAATGCAAAGGCATCGGGTTATAGATATAACTGGATAACTTCAAAACTTGAATACAAAGGAATTACAATTTTTAGATCAGAAGATCTGAAGCAGAGGCTCTGATCAAAAGATAATTGAGTTGGATCGATACAGATCTGCAATCAATCAAGGTTCGATTTGACAAGAACAAGCTCATGTTTGGAGTGACGTCTAAGCCGGAAGGATGAATGCTAGGATCTGACTGAGGATTACGAGCATTCGCGACATATTGGATCAAGGGACTCGAGATGATAGTGAAAGAGGGTGTCAATGAAGATTACTAGAAATATGGAATTAACCATAATGCAAGCAAACTAGAATTTCAACAACAATAGGCTGCTGAGGATTTTTGGAAGATTAGATAGTATTTCCAACTATTTAGGAAAGCATATGAACAACTAGGGATGAACGAACCCCGGTTAAGTGAATTATTCGCAGTGCAAAAGAAACTGCAAAGCAGAGTGCACAAAGGATTCTCGAAACAACAGAGGGTACTAGGGGCATCTTGCAATAACAGGATCAACTGGGGATGAAGGTACAAGGGGCAAGGATATTATTCACGGGTATTATCGGTTGTCCGGAACTGCAAAGCAATGGGCACAGGCTCTCGGGAAACATCGAGGAGTATCTGCAGAATCTTCTGACGAAGCAAGCGATCATCTTTAGTGAAGGGGCTCTCCGAAAGGAAGTGGTTACGAGATCCTAGAGTCAGAGTTAGTAAAAAGTTTAACCCTAATAGACGAGAGATCAGAGTCCCAAAGTATAGATGAGGAATAAAAGATCCTAATACCACCCAATGGCGACAAGGGTCCGTATGACACACAGCCAAGTTAGTAAAAGTGTTGTAAAGACTAGACTCGACTTCGGCCAAGGAGTTGGAAGGGGGGCTACCTACAGGCAGTCGGCTCTGATACCAACTTGTGACGCCCCTGATTCAATCGTACACTAATCATACACGCAAATGTGTACGATCAAGATCAGGGACTCACGGGAAGATATCACAACACAACTCTAGACACAAATTAAAATAATACAAGCTTTATATTACAAGCCAGGGGCCTCGAGGGCTCGAATACATAAGCTCGAAAACACAAGAGTCAGCGGAAGCAACAATATCTAAGAACAGACATAAGTTAAACAAGTTTTCCTTAAGAAGGCTAGCACAAAAGCAACATCGATCGAAAAGGTAAGGCCTCCGGCCTGGGAGCCTCCTAACTACTCCTGGTCATCGGCGGTCTCCGTCACATGGTAGTAGGCACCCTCAGGGTAGTAGCAGTCGTCAAAGGTGTCATCTGGCTCCTGGACTCCGTCATCTGGTTGCGTCATCCGAGAAGAATGGAAAAGGGGAAAAAGAGGGAGCAAAGCAACCATGAGTACTCATCCAAAGTACTCGCAATCAAGGATCTACACTACATATGCAACATTATCAAAGGAAGGCTGTATATGTGGACTGGGCTGCAGAAATGCCAGAATAGAGAGAAGGCCTAGTCCTATTGAAGACTAGCATCTCCTGGAAACCACCATCTTGCAGCAAATAGGAGGGAGTAGAGTAGCATAAAGTAAAGTAGTAGTAGTGTTATCAACCTCGGCCGTAGATCCTTTCTCGACTCCCTGTGAGAAAGCAATCTCAGAGCCATACTATCCAGTTATCACCTCATCACAATCCAATTCTCATCACAAGTATCCAGTTCTAGTTGTATCGATCGGGATACAACTCCGAGTGTCTGTTACCGTAGGACGGGCTATCGATAGATGTTTTCTTCCCTGCAGGGGTGCACCAACTTACCCACCACGCTTGATTAACTCCGGCCGGACACACTTTCCTGGGTCATGCCCGACCTCGGCCAAACAATAAGCCGCAACCTGACCTAGACTTAACAGAGAGGTCAGCGCGCCGGACTAAACCTATGCCCCCAGGGGTCATGGGCCATCTCCCCGGAAACTCCTGGACGTTGCGTACGCAGCCGGTGAGCAGACCTAGCCTCCCTTGTACAAGACAAGGCGTAACCAGTCCAACCCGGCGCACGCCGCTCAGTCGCTGACGTCTATTAAGCTTCGGCTGATGCATACGACGCAGAACGCCCATACTATGCCCACGTGATGGTTAGTGCTATCAGGCCAGAGGCCCCTCGGCTCAAATATCCAAACCGTTAGTGTGTTGGTAGTGCGGTCACGAGCAGAGACTCACAAAAGATGTGACCCCGTCGCCCCGTCTCGAGGACTTGCGGCAAGGGCTAAGAATACCAGGCCACGCCTCGTATTCAGTTCTCGGGTACCCTCAAGGTCAACCCGTCTCCACATCACTCACAATAATGCTCACGTAGGTACCCCTGAGGGTCGACCCGTCTTTAGTAACATGGTTCAGTGTAAAGTCATAGTAATCATAGTAACTGTGTGTCTAAACATCAAGGGGGAAAACCCGAGGAATCACCCCCGGTGAATTCCACTCGATGTAATCATCAAGGTGAACGTAAGAGGAATCACCCCCGAGGTTCACACTTGAGGGGTTGCACGACAAAGTCGTATCGGAAGTGGTTAAGGCGGAATCACCCTCGATGACCACGACCCAATAGCTACACTACAGGGTTAACATCAGAAGTGTTGTAGAGGTCTCATCCTCGACACTTGATAGTAACCCAGCAGTGTCGAGCAACTAAGGGGAAAGTGATGTCCGGTGGCGGGGCCTGGTCTTCGATCCCGTTGGTCGGGTCTTCGATGATGAAGCAGGGGCAACAAGGACAAGGTGGGGGTCACTGATGAATCACTAACCAACCTATACTAAGCAGTTTAGGATAAGCAGGTAAGGTAACAATAAGCAGGTTACAAAAGCAGGCTATGCATCAGAATAGGTGCAAACAATAACAGTAGCAAAATCTAATGCAAGCATGAGAGAATGGAATGGGCGATATCAGGATGATCAAAGGGGGGGGGCTTGCCTGGTTGCTCTGGCAAGGAGAGGTCGTCAGTGACGTAGTCGATCACAGGGGCAGCATCGGTCTCGGGGTCTACCGGAGAGAAGAGGGGGGAGAAATAGTAAATACATAGCAAGCAAGTGTATAACAGGACAACAAGCATAGCTAGACGTATTCTAACGCGGTCCTAGACCTTATAGGTGAAGGGGGAATTCAACCGGGAAGGTTTTCCCAGTTCCGGACCTGTGTCAGACAGACGACCGGAGGGGGAATGTTCCATGTTCGGCATGCTAGGGGCATGTGACAGATGAACGGACCGCATATCCGGATTCGTTGGATTTTTCTGAGCAACTTCCATGTAGAAAACATTTTCATCCGAGCTACGGTTTATTTTCTATTAATTTTCAAAGTTTAAACAATTTTCTGGATTTATTTATATTAACAGAAATGGAATATGACATCAGCATGATGTAGAGGTGATGTCAGCAGTCAACAGGATGGTTGACTGGGGTCAAACCTGACCTGTGGGTCCAGTGGGACCCACTGGTCAGTGACTGGACTAATTAAACAGTGTTAATTGGACTAATCTAATACTAATTATCAAGCGGGGCCCACTGTCAGTGTCTAATTGGTGAATAGATTAATTAATCAATTTAATTAATAGATTTTCTATTTATCTAAAACGTTTTATTGACTCGGCCCCACATGTCAGTGGGTTGACTCAGTCAACGAGTCAACTGGGCCCACCCGTCAGTGGCTCAGCGGGCCCCATACGTCAGCGCTAGGTCAGCCTCGCCGGCGCCGGCGCCAGAAGTGCTCCGGCGAGCCTCCCGCAACGGCGCACGTCGGGAGAGGGGTCTGGTTTCGCGCACAGGGGGTTTCCGGGGTCGTAGCTAGGTGCGTTCAACGCGGTTCGACATCGCACGCAAGATGGAGGCGACGGCCGGGGCCAGGAACGACACCGACGACGAATAGAAACGGCGCCAGAGTACGGGCGCGAGCGGGTTCGGCGTTAGAGCGCGCGAGCGGCCAAACTAACCAACTAGGCGGGGTCTACGATGCTCCGGGAGCTCGTCGGGGCTACTAGCTCGAGCGGAGGAGCTCGGTGGCGAGCCCTACGACGGCAATGGCGGACGACGATGCTCGGCTTGCGGGCGAGCTAGCTACGGCGAAAGGCACGACGCGAGAAGAGGAAAGGAGGAAGGGAGGAGCTCACCCGGCGGCCAAGAAAGGCCCGTGCGAGCTTAGGAGCAGCAACATTGGACGGAGACGACGGCGGGTGCCGGCAACTGAGAAGGAGAGGTGAGGTCGAACCCGAGCGTGCGGTCATTCCCGAGCTCGATGACAAGGTGTAGTCGAGGCAGTCGAGCAAGGTAGAGCGGTAGGGCGCGTCGGCGAGGCGATCGGGAGGCGGTGGCCGCGGGATCGACGGCGGCGCGTCGACGACCGCGCATGGGCGAACGATACAGAGAAGAAGAGGGGTGAACGAGGGAGAGCGAGGGGGGCGAATGGATGAGGAGGCCAGGGGTGAGGAGAGGTGGATCTTTATCCACCCGCGGCGCCTGTAGCGGCGTGGTCGGCGAGGTGGGTTCGGCGGCGACGGCGGGTGTGCCTCGGTCGCTTGAACAGAGAATGGGGGGGGGGCGGAGGAGGCCATGGTGGGCTGGGCTCTAGGCACTGTGCACTTAGGCCAGTGCACAGTGGCTTTTTTTATTTCTTTTTACAAAAAGGGGTTTAGTGATATTTTGAGCTTCCATAAGATTTTGCAAAAATGTGAAACTTGGTCACATAATTACTTTGCAATATCCAGCACTACCACAAAAAGTTTAGGCATTTCAGGAGTTGTCCAAGCATTTTTAGAAAATGAAAAGGACATCTTAAATACTGCTGGACCAGATAATAAATTCCCAGGGGCAATTTGGGAATTCCAAAAATGTTGGCTTCAACATGAAAAATATCTAGGGATTATTTGCCATAGGATGAACTATTTTATTTGCATGGAAGAAGAAGCAAATATTTGACATGCAATTTGAATTTGAATTTGAAGCGGATTTTGGACAAGTGGCATTTTGGCATGATGATCATGATGACATGACCTTCATTAGGGGGAGATTACTATAGTGTGATGCTGGGGATGTTACACCCGATCGGCGGTGAGTACAAGGTTAGAACCATCACCGGTGACGAGTTCGATGTCATCTACACCCGTACTTCCGCGACGGTGAAAGGATGCCTTTCTCGATTCAGACGCATGTTCGAAAACTCACATGATGAGTGGGTAGCTGGGCTAGATGTTGAGTACACCACAGTCGTGGGACAAGAGAAGGAACTAAAGGACGAAGAGAGGAAGAAGCCCGCCGTGATCCAGGTTTGCGTACATAACATTTGCTTGGTCTACCACATATGCCATGCCGACGTTGAGTGCCAGGATTTTAAGAACTTCCTCGAGGACAAAACAGTCAAATGCGTCGGATAGGCCTCGTTGTAGGCAACCCCTTCGACCTCCAGAAGAATCGGCTGGTGCCCTCTCGTCAGCCTTCAATGCTGACCCTGGCAGGAGCCATGGTTCATCCTTCGTACGGTAAACTGAAGAAACCTCATTACACATTTCATCGTCATGCATGGCAGCGGAATGTACTAGATATAGACCACATCCAGTACGCTGCAATGGATGGCTACCTTTGTTTCAATATCTACAAGGGTTGGATGAAGAGTAATAGCCAAGTTGGCGGTTCAAGCAAAGAAGTATCGGCCAAGAGGAAGAGGGACAAGGACGGAGTCGAGGACGTGGACGAGGACTCCGAGTAAGGTGGCAGTGTCGTTGCTCATGGTGGTTCTAAACTTCTAATGCAGTGTCTACCGGATTAGTTGCATAGTTTAATTTCAGGTGTCCTTAGTTTAATTTGAGGGGTGTGTTGTGCTGAGCCCCCAGCAGAACTATGTTATGTTTCTTCTCGTTACTTTAACTCTTCAGTATGTACATACTAGTACTAGTATTTCTTTAATAGAATTTAGCACCCCAATTAAGCACATACTAGCTTTTTTAATAGTACTATATGCATAATTTGGCGACGAGCACTCTCTATATGTACCACCTTTTTTTAAAATTTCAATTTCTGTTCCATGGCGCAATCCATCGATAGTGGAGTACTACTGTACAAAAGTATACATTTTTTAAAAGGCTAGCGTACTGTTCATCACACATATATATATATAGCCCGTTAAATTCTCAACCTAGAACGACGTGCATGCCATGTAGTAAACCGATCCGGAGGAAGTATAGTAAAAATGAGGTGATTTCACCGAGCGGTCCCACGTGTCATGATGTACCAAGGTGATGCGCGTGTCCCTCTTGAGGCAGAAGCAATACTAGTATGCGGTTTGAGATGATGTCGAACTGAAGTGTGAAATAATGGTTGCTTCGTCCGTGTGGGACGGTGCGGCATTGTGATTTGACGTCTTATTGCTCATTACTAACACTGGGCCGGTACGAGTGGGGTGCGTCCCCCCTGCTGTTCTGCACTGTTATTTGGTGCTTGACATGTTGACCCGGTTGCTATATGTCCCACATGTCGGCGACAAGAAGTACAGAATTCATGAAAGGGAGCGTCGACGGAGGAGTATACTACAGAATTCATGAAAGGGAGCGACTTAGTTTTGGAAAAATCTGTTTTTACGGAGTACATACCCACTAGGGTCTATAGGGCTCATCTAAAAACATTCGTTTTTCCATTTGATAAGTCTCAATTCTACTATACTAGGAGTAGTACCATTACATGTTGGATTTCGAGGTGCGTTAGATCACCCGACGTAAGCAGTGTCAAGAGGAAACTAACCAATGCATGTACAAGTTCATGAAAATTTAGTGGTCATTCATGCATTCGTTCTAATTAATGCCTCGGTAAACATAACTTCTTGAGAAAAACGAGTGTACTGTGCAAACTACGAAATTAATTCAACCACTCACCGTCTACCTTGGTTGGAGAGATTTTGAAATTGAGCCATAAACTGGAAAGGCTTGATTACTATTTGTGGCCTTGTATAGATGCAAAATGTAGTTTTTTTATAGTGGCCTTGTATAAGTAAATGGAGGGAGTACTAACCAAAGTACATACGTAGTAGGGACGAGGAGTAAACGGAGGGAGTAATAAAATTTTCTCCTAAGTGATGACTAACCTTATAGCTAACCTTGTTGTAGTATGAGTGACTAAGTGATGACTATGTATGACATGCCAACATCACATAGCCTAACGCACCATGTTAAATCTCCAAGGGCGCGACCACGTGTGCGACGCGACGGTCATGGTAGGTGCGACCATGATACGGGGTGCTGGCAGCCCTTGGATCTGAGATCAAACGGTCGCATGCTAAGCTGCTGAAAATTTGTAGAATAACCCTCCCGCGGCAACCGACAAATTTCCTCCCGCGGGCTGGAGTAGGTTTCTCGGTTTGCATGCGGGTTTAATGGAGGCGAGGAGGCGTGTTCAGCCGGGCGTGCAGTGGACGGCGCAGTACTATTCGATTTGACAACTACAACTAGTATATTATAAAAAACAAAGAAGAGTAGTAGAGATAGAGATAAGAATAGAGACTAGGGAGGAGCACCATCTACTGCTTCATGGGCTACTCCTACGCTCCATTCGGCGGCGGCAACGTCCCCTACAGCCACTCCCTCCTGCGCTCCATTCGGTGGGCGCTATTGACATTTGGGGAGCGCACTCTCGCGACTGCTAGCAGCCACGACTTCACCAACGACGACTTCTTCCCCGACCTCGGCAACCTCTTCCTCAACGACATGGGCGACAACCTCAACACCAATGGTGCTGCTCCCGTTGCACTGTATGTGTTTCTGTCCTTCCTGTTCGAAATCATGGTAGAATTCATGTTTCTAGTCTGTGTCCTAGACTCAATCTGTTCATCTACTATGCTAGTCCGCATGATTAGTTTAATCTCTGTTATAGCTGTCATGATTTATTTTGTAGTAAATCTTGTAGTAACTTGCTCATATATTCAACTGGCGGAATGTCCCCTACAGCCACTCCCGTTTCATGGACGGCCTGGTCGATGCCTCCAAGGAGCCCTTCGTCTACTGCTATGAGCGCCCGGTGCCATTTTGGGGCTCGCCGACGGACATCGTGCATCACCTGACGCAGGCGTGCGGCGATCACTACTGGCCCTTGGCGAAGAACATCAAGTATGAGACGTGCTACCCATTCACCGTGCCGGAGTCTCTGGAGGATCAGCGCCGCCTGCTAGTCTCGGAGGAGGACGGCAACGTCTTCCTCTTGATCGTGGCCACCGGCGAGGCCCGCGTAGGCCGCCGCCACATCTCTGTAGTGTGCGTCAGGGGCGACGCCGCTAACACTGACACTGACACGAGGCCGATGTACGGGTGCGTGCTCACTATTACTACCCCTCGGAGGTCCGTGGGTGGCGACACTAGCTACGTCAAGCTGACTTGGACTCTGCAGAGCTGGGACCTTCCCGCCGATGTGGACATGGAAGACACATGGTATTATTTGACCCCCAACAATGTGCATGGGGACTCCAAGGAGGTTCACCTGGACATATGCATTACTAAGTTAAATGTTGATCATTAGTCTTCTCTCAATGTAATCCGATGTCTAAGCATGTGGAGACTTCCATGCATGATCTTGCTCTATTGGAGTATCGCGCATGAATAGAAGTGTATCCATTTATGGTTTAGTCTAGAATATTCCATGTATGAATTTTACTACAGTACCGGTGAAAGACTTATGATGAACCATTTCCTGCAAAGCACAATAAGAGTTATTTCTTCAAAAGTTTTGGATGTAGGTTGAACAGTTGAACGCTTTTTTTTGCAAAAGATACTTTTTTACCTATTTCACCCGGATGTTTCTGAGCTCTAGAGATGAAATAATATCCGAAGAAACCTATCGATACCTGTTACACATGAGATGACCCCCACATCCGTTGTCAAAATAAAAAACACCCCTACCAATGCATTTCACTCTTCCGTGCAACGGACGGGCACCTTACTTGCTCCTACAGGTGCTTAAGCTTGCCACATAGGCATAAGGTCTGATGTGGCAAGTTAATCAAGAAGAGAGAGACTAGTTTGGTGACCCAAGGAAGAAATGGTGCTAAGCGCGTCTACCTACGTGAAAAGACAATTTTGAGTCTATAGCTAATTAACTTAGCAACACCATTTCATTGGAAGAGGTCACTCCTTGGCAAATGCAATAAAGACTAGTACTCCCTGTGTCCCATAATATAAGAACGTTTTTGGCACTACACTAGTGTCAAAAATGTTCTTATATTATGGGACGGAGGGAGTACGAAGAAAGAGATAGAGAGGAGTAAAAAAATACACTTATAGCCAACCTTATAGCTAACCTTGTTGTAGTATGAGTGACTAAGTGATGACTATGTATGACATGCCAACATCAGATAGCCTAATGCACCGTGTTAAATCTCCAAGGGCGCGACCGCGCGAGCGACGCGACGGTCGTGGTAGGCGCGGCCATGATACGGGCTGCTGGCAGCCCTTGAATCTGAGATCAAACGGTCGCATGCTAAGTTGCTGAAAATTTGCAGAATAACCCTCTAGGATAGGATATTCACCCATTGGTCTAGAATCACGCCATGCAACCGTTCGATATCATGGGAGAATGGAAAGCCACTACCCTGTCGTTCGCACCCTGGCAGTTCGCTCCTACTCGTCCCCGCACGTCCTTTAATACTATGGCGGTTCGCTCCTAGTCGTCCCGTCCATTCACATTACGGCAGTTCCACTAATCCTAACCCTCCTCCCAAATCCATGGCGTCCCAAATCTCCCCGATCGGCGGTGAGTACAAGGTTAGAACCATCACCGGCGATGAGTTCGACGTCATCTACACCCGTTCTTCCGCGACGGTGAAAGGATGCCTTTCTCGCTTCAGAAGCATGTTCAAAGACTCAGATGATGAGTGGGTCGCCGAGCTAGATGTTGAGTACACCACAGTCATGGGACAAGAGAAGGATCTAAAGGACGAAGAGAGGAAGAAACCCGCCGTGATCCAGGTTTGCGTGCATGACTTACGCTTGGTCTACCACATATGCCATGCCGACGTTGAGTGCCAGGATTTTAAGGACTTCCTCGAGAGCAACCTAGTCAAATTCGTTACTGTAGACTTTGGTGACGTCAAAGAAGTCCTGCGTCGGATAGGCCTCGTTGTAGGCAACACCTTCGACCTCCAAAAGAATCGGCTGGTGTCCTCTCATCAGCCTTCAATGCTGACCCTGGCAGGAGCCATGGTTCATCCTTCGTATGGTAAACTGGAGAAACCTCCATACACGTTTCATTGTCATGCATGGCAGCGCAATGTACTAGATATAGACCACATCCAATATGCTGCAATGGATGGCTACCTTTGTTTCAATATCTACAAGGGTTGGATGAAGAGCAACAACCAAGTTGGCGGTTCAAGCAAAGAAGTATCGGCCAAGAGGAAGAGGGACAAGGACAAAGTCGAGGACGTGGACGAGGACTCCGAGTAAGGTGGCAGTGTCGTTGCTCATGGTGGTTCTAATGCAGTGTCTACCGGAATAGTTGCAAAGTTTAATTTCAGGTGTGCTTAATTTAATTTGAGGGGTGTGTTGTGCTGAGCCCCCAGCAGAACTATGTTATGTTTCTTCTTGTTACTTTAACTCTTCAGTAAGTACATACTTGTATTTCTTACATTTCATCTTTTAGTTGGTATAGTACTACCACTCGTTTATTCACATTATATACATACAATATATATGGCCAACATCATATAGCCAGCAGTTTAGTTGTCAAAGAATTTCAGGGTGCTTAGTTTTGTCAAAGAATTCCAGGGTGCTTAGTTTTATTTGAGGGGTGGGTTGTGTTGGACACCATTATTGTGACTAGCCTTTTTAATAGTACTATATGCATAATTTGGCGACGAGCGCTCTCTATATGTACCACCTTTTTTTAATTTCAAGTTTTGCTCCATGGCGCAATCCATCGATACTACTGCTGTACAAAAGTATACATTTTCTAAAAGGCTAGAGGGCGGGGCAGTCTAGCTTGGTCGGTTTCATGAGAGGCGAGGGCCTTCGTGATTTGACGGCTCATTACTGCTGGAAGGCAGGGCCTTGTGATTTGACTGCTCCTATAAATGCGCCGACGACTTGATTGAGGAGGAGCAAAGAACTATGCGGTATACTCAAGTTTTCCACTGGAGTAGTACTGCGACGGAGGAGCACAAAACACGGCAGCCCAGTGCCATATGGCGATAAAAATGATCTAATTTGCTAGTCATCTCATTGTTAGCATTGTTCTATTCATTCCCTCAAAAAACAAAAACCATTGTTCTATTCATGCCTCGCAGAGAACGTGACACGTGCGGCGAAACACCCGAAGCAAAAGATAAAACACAGCAGCAAAAGTAGAAGGAAGATTATCACCCCAAATGATCTAATTCGTCGCGGAGTCGTAACTGCTTCTTCATCGCCTCCACGACCTCCATCTCCTTGCGCGTCTCCTCCACCTTCTTCTTCATTCTGTCCATGACGTGGGATTTCTCGACGCGAGCCTTCATCATTTGTTCCACGGCCGCATTACGTACCTTGACAACAGCCGGGTGCTTGATGCGGAGCTTCGCCAACTCCTCTTTATGTTCCATGACGAGGTCCTGCAGCATCTTCATCGAGGAACTACTATTCTCATGCAGCTTCTTCCAGCCGGCATTCTTCTCCTTCAACAGGTCGATCTCGTGGCAGAGCTTCGCCTTGTCCTCCTGAAGTCGCAGGATTTCGCCGGTCGCCTTCTTCTCTGAGGCAATGCTCTTCTTTAGCAGCATCACCAAGCCGGCGGTCAACTCCCCCTGCTGATTGAGCTCAGTGGGCATGTCGTCGAGGCTCTCCTTCAGCAACTCCATCAAGCCTTGGATGAACTCCTTCTGCTTATTGAGGTGCTTATTGAGCTGATCGGGCATGCCATCGAGGGATAACGACTCTAGCTCCGCTGGCTCGGCATGTTCGCCTCCGTGGCTAGGGCGCTCCTGGGAGCCATCGCCTGCCCGTGAGAGATCTTTCGAGGTCTCTGCGTGGCAGCGAGCCCTCTTTTTTTTCCACAACCTTAGTTGCCGCTCCCTTGTTACGAGTAGTTCTCGACCTAGAGCTCTACTCATCGGCCATGGCAACGACAGACGATGAAGAAGCACTTATGAGGAGGAAGGTAGAGTAATTTTCTGTTAGGTAGTTCCCCTTTTTATAACCTAAGTACTAGCACTAGTAGTACTAATACCTGCATAGTGGGAACACGTTCAGGTTTGGTACGTACTACTAGTAGGTGTGAGCAGGCTTTCGAATGTGATGGGAACAAGGTAAAGATTAATTGATGATTTTGGTTTCGAGGCCCGAAACGGCTCCCGATGAGTTTAGCGGAACATAAATTTCAAGTACTACACTGCTCAAATGCGTAAATATTATGTTACTATCAAAAATTGGCACAAAATACAAAGGAGACCAATGGAAGTACTACTAGCACCCACGATTTAACTACTCGCATGCGCGCAGTGGAGTAATAATGTCTTTCTTCTGCCCTCACATCCACTCAATTTGCATGCGCTGTATTAATTGACCATCAATGAAGTGAACGACTTTACACGCGTCAAATTATCACATGGGGTGGATCTTGGTACAAAATTGCGTCCGCCCGTGTACTCGCGTGTGCGTGCGAGGGGATGAGTGCGTGCGTGGCGTGCGTGCACATCTTCGCTTCGTGTTTCATATGCCTCACAACAGCTTAAACCCCATGAGCTGAATTACACTATGCATGATTTTCAGTTAGCAGCCGTAGTGCATGCGTTGAAGACATGGAGACATTTTCTCATCAGAAATCACTGTGGGGTATACACGGATCATAAGAGTTTGAAATATATCTTCACACAAAAGGAGTTGAACCTCAGGCAAAGGAGATGGTTGGAGCTCATTAAGGATTATGATATGAAATTGCACTATCATCCCGGAAAGGCCAATGTAGTAGCAGATGCATTGAGTCGCAAGAGTTATGTTAATACGCTCATGACCGAGGATTACCCAAGGAGTTAGCTGAAGATCTTCGCGAGCTATGTTTGGAAATAGTTCCGAGAGGTTATGTAGCAGCATTGGAAATTCAGTCCACTTTGATGGGTAAGATCAGAGAAGCCCAGGAGACTGACAAGGAGATTGCCGAGATAAAGGAAAGGATGAGTAAAGGAAAGGCTAAAGGATTCCGTGAGGATGAGCACGATACTTTATGGTTTGAGGATCGCGTATATGTGCCTAATGACCCCGAGATCGGGAAGTTGATTCTGCAGGAGGCCCATGATTCGCCGTATTTGATTCACCCAGGAAGCACTAAGATGTATCTGGATTTGAAGGAAAGTTTCTAGTGGACAGGAATGAAGAAGGATATTGCTGAGTATGTAGCAGTATGTGACGTATGTCAGAGAGTTAAGGCAGAGCATCAGAAGCCAGATGGTTTGCTACAGCCATTGCCGATACCCGAATGGAAGTGGGATAAGCTTGGCATGGATTTTATCACTGGATTGCCCAGGACTCGTTCAGGCTATGACTCTATCTGGGTTGTAGTTGATCGGTTGACGAAAGTAGCTCATTTCATCCCGGTGAAGACCACCTATACCAGTGCTAAGTTGGCGAAGATATTCATGACCAGGATCGTATGTCTGCATGTAGTTCCGAGGACCATTGTATCGGATAGAGGAACCCAGTTTACCTCAAAGTTCTGGAATCAGTTGCATGAGACTTTGGGTACTAGGCTAGAGTTCAGTACAACCTTCCATCCACAGACAGATGGACAGACCGAGAGAGTTGATCAGATTCTGGAGGACATGTTGAGAGCTTGTGCGCTAGATTATGGATCTAGTTGGAACGACAACTTGTTGTACGTAGAGTTCTCTTATAACAACAGTTATCAATCCAGTTTGAAGATGGCCCCTTACGAAGATTTGTATGGAAGGAGGTGCAGAACACCGTTATTGTGGGATGAAGTTGGAGATCGACAGTTGTTCGGACCAGATTTAATTAAAGACTCTGAATAGAAGGTTAAGTTGATTCGGGATATACTGAAGGTAGCGCAGTCCCGACAGAAGAGTTATGCAGACTCCAAATGCAAGGAAGTAGTCTACGAAACCGGAGACAGAGCATATCTACAAGTGTCACCTTTGCGAGGTGTTAAACGATCTGGAGTTAAGGGAAAGTTAGCCCCGAGATTTGTAGGACCATACCGAGTTTTGGAGCGTATGGGAGAGGTAGCCTACAAGTTGGAGTTACCCGAAGGACTGTCAGGAGTTCATGATGTGCTTCACGTTTCTCAGTTGAAGAAGTGCCATGCTGAGATGGCCGATATTCCTCTGAGAGATATAGTGCCCCTTGAAGCAATTCAGCTGGGTAGTGATTTGACTTACGAGGAGAAATCAGTTAAGATTCTCGAGTTTGCCAGCCGAGTCACATGCAGCAAGGTTATCAAGTTTTGCAAAGTTCAGTGGAGCCACCATACCGAGGATGAAGCCACCTGGGAACGAGAGGAAGACCTACGGAAGGACCACCCACACCTATTTTCTAGCCAACCCGAATCTTGAGGGCGAGATTCATCTTAAGGGGGGGGGTAGGTTTGTAACATCCCAAATTTTCAATTTGGAATGTTATACATAGGTCATCATATGCATATCATATTTTAATTGCATTTTGGTTTTGATCCTAGAAATTCTAAGCAACTCAAGGACCCACACAAAGAGTTGGGGATTTCATTTATTTTCATATTTGAATTTTCTCAAATTTGAAAAGATGATCATTTTGGTTTTAATGTTTTTCTCTCTCGAATATTTCCAATATTAAAATAAAAGAGAGGAGATAAAATGACTTCTCCAAAATAAAAGAAACATTGGAGGAAAAATGTTAAAAATCAAATAAATAATTCATTTGGATTTTATTTGAAATAAAAATATATGCATTTTTCAAAATTACATTTTTGGCCCAAATAAATATTCACTTTGTCCTAAATTTTATTAGAGGACCGTAAAAATT
Source organism: Triticum aestivum (assembly GCF_018294505.1). Classification (NCBI taxonomy): domain Eukaryota; kingdom Viridiplantae; phylum Streptophyta; class Magnoliopsida; order Poales; family Poaceae; genus Triticum; species Triticum aestivum. The sequence continues at coordinate 397,407,180 of NC_057813.1, forward strand.
TATTTTGGAATTTTTGGACTCCGTTTGATATTTCTTTTTATTTATTTACTTCGTCCGTTAAAAAAACACGCGCAAACCGACTCTCGGCCGTGCCCGAGCCGGACACCTACCGCTCGGCCCCTTTAAGAGGTGAGGCCCGAGGCCGCCAGCCCCAAGCCGCCGCCCCGCCCGAACCTTAGCCGCCGTCGCTGCCGCTCCGCCGCGCCGCCGCCGCCGCCGCTGCTGCAACCGCCGCCGCCCACGCCGAACCCTAGCGTCGTGGCCTCCTCGAGCCTCGTGCGCCGCCACCTCGTGCCGCCACCCTGCCTCGCCAGAGTTCGCCGGAATCCGCCGCTCTCAACCACCGGTTTTTGCTCGGTTTTAGGTATAAAACCATTCGTTTTTAGGGTTAGATCGGTTTTTCTCGGTTTTTCGTTTTAGAGCTATTCCGCGAACGTTCGTTCGTTTAGTTCTTATAACGAACAAATTCGTTCGTTAGCCTCTTTTAACGGACATTCGTCCAATAGATTTTTCTTTTTCTGTTTTATTTTTCACCAGGGACCTATCCGCAATTATTTTTATCACAGATTAGCCCCTGATATTCAAACCCTCGCAACTTTTCAACCGTTCGTATGAATCTAGTGAAACCAACGCCAAAATCTTCGTCTCGAGCCCCTCTTTCCGGTTAATTAACTTGAACAAGGTTTTGACAAATTAAATTTGGTTTCAAGAAGATTTGAATTCAAACTTCTTTTGATCGTAGTTTGAGTTTTGTAGCTCCGATTCGATTGATTCATTTTGCAAATTGAAGTTCTTCAGTTGAACTTTCAGATTTGATCTTCTTATTTGAGTTTTACACGTGCATCTATGCTTGAGTGCTTATGTATGATATTGTATGTTTGCGATAGAATTTCCGGAGTGCGAAGCATGCTACTACGAGTCTCTAGGGTTTGCAGATCGTCAACAAGGCAAGTAACACTTTGATCATATCTTTATTACCCAGATTTTATGCATTAGTTCCAATCCTCAAACATTGCATGATTAGGATCTGATTAACATGTGGGTTTGGGAAGTAGATGATGAAGTAGAACCTATTGCCTTTTTTTATTATCAAACCCTTGGGAGTTACTTCTACGTTATGCTCAGATTGCTAAGCTATGCTTATAGAGCGGATTGGTTGAGTGTATTCATGACAGATGTGAGAGTTGTTAATTAATGGTTAACTTAAGGTGGCTACTTAATAAACATCTGGGTGGATTGGTTGCGGGCACCTGGAGAATCCAGTGTTGTCCTAGGATATCCCGGAGTACCCATGTGATCATCCTACGGTTCGCCACCCAGGCTCAAAGGGATCATAAGATTATTCATGCTAGAAACTTTCGTGTGCAGGCACAGGCTATTATGGGCTCTAGCATAGTTGAGTATGTTACATGACCTCTTTTAGTGGTGGGCTAGCAGATGTAGGGGAAAGTAGGTGTAACTGTCGACCCAGAGTAAAGAGCTAATGTTTATGAAAGACTGTGTCTCGGTGATCCGTTTCTCAAACACCATGTAGTGTGAGAAATCCAACGGAGGAGATCGAGTCTTGTGGGGAAAAGTGCGCAAACCTCTGCAGAGTGTACAAACTAATGATGGTTAGCCGTGTCCCCAGTTATGGACATCTTGAGTATCTGGTTCTTGGATTATCATGTTGATCTCATCACTCTAAATTAATTTGTTGGGTTGTAAATACTGTTTAATTGGGATTGAGTTGGAGGAACCTTCTCAATGTTTAACAACCACCATGATAGTTAAACAAAATATATTCCTTTCTTGTAGGAAAAAATTGGCTTTATGCAAAACATTAACCATAGAGCTTTCCACCAGCCATATATGCATGTAGTGTTAGCATTTGTCTTGTTCATTGCTCTACAGTGTTATTTTGCCAGCATATTCCATGTGCTGACCCATTTTGGGCTGCAACATATCATGTTGCAGACTTTTTAGACAAAGAGTAAGGTGCGCTAGGTCGTTGTCGTGCACTCAGCTATGCCATTGGAGTTGATGGACTCACGTTATCTTTCAAGCCTTCCGCTGTTATCTATTTTAGATGGCCTTAAGCCATATTATTGTAATAAGTTCTCTTTTGAGACATTCAATGTAATAAGTGTGTGATTGCACTTTGTTATAAATCCTTCAAGTACTATGTGTGTTAGCATTACCGATCCAGGGATGACACGTAAGCACAGAGATTTGACCGTTTGAGGTTGGATCGCTACACAGATCCCAGAGGCACACAAAATTTTCCTTTGGTTCCCAAACACTTTTTTATATATTGGTACTGCAGTGGAGACTGTTAAGTTCCTGGAACTCTGTGCTACACCAGTAAGCAACTTGAACAGTGGACTCGGCCTTGAACTGCAAGTTTTCTGCGAATCTAGCTTCACATAAAGCCTTGACCGATACGTGGCTACCGTGGGTCCTCCCCGCGGGTGGAGCATATGCGTCATACTCCGAGACCTTTCATGAGTTTACTAGAGAGAACCCTACTCTCATAGATTGCGACGTTTAACAATCAGACTCATATAGGTGCGTTTTTCAAAAGATGTTCTGTAGGACATCTCTGCTTCAAAGAGCCACTTAGAACACATTAAGATATACATCAACCTGCCATGCAGATTTAGGAGAGTATTGCATCTTCATGGAGTGGTATTGTTAACAGTAAGGATACTCTCCTCTCAGTTGACCAACAGCGTGTCTTCCACATCTAATTCACGGGATCTCCAATCACAAAGAATAGGTTACCACTATGAACAACTCATATTGTGGGTCTCATACCCATCTCCCTCGATGCATTATCTATCAAATTACGTGATAAACTGATACGTCTCCAACGTATCTATAATTTTTGATTGTTCCATGCTATTATATTATCTGTTTTGGATGTTTAATGGGCTTTATTATACACTTTTATATTATTTTTGGGACTAATCTATTAACCGCAAGGCCAGTCCAAATTGATGTTTTTTTGCCTATTTCAGTGTTTCACAGAAAAGGAATATCAAACGGAGTCCAAACGGAACGAAACCTTTGGGAGAATTGTTTTTGGAACAAACGCAATCCAGGAGACTTGGAGTGGACGTCAAGAAAGCAACGAGGCGACCACGAGGCAGGGAGGCGCGCCCCCTACCCTCGTGGCTCCCCTGGCTGACTTCTTTTGCCTATATATACTCATATACCCAGAAAACATCTGGGAGCACCACGAAACCCTATTTCCACCACCGCAACCTTCTGTACCTGTGAGATCCCATCTTGGGGCCTTTTACGGCGCTCCGCCGGAGGGGGAATCGATCACGGAGGGCTTCTACATCAACACCATAGCCTCTCCGATGAAGTGTGAGTAGTTTACTTCAGACCTTCGGGTCCATAGTTATAAGCTAGAAGGCTTCTTCTCTCTCTTTGGATCTCAATACAAAGTTCTCCTCGATCTTATTGGAGATCTATTCGATGTAATACTTTTTGCGGTGTGTTTGTCGAGATCCGATGAATTGTGGGTTTATGATCAAGATTATCTATGAACAATACTTGAATCTCCTCTGAATTCTTTTATGAATGATTTGTTATTGCTACGTCTTGAGCTTGCATTGGTTTTCCCTGAAGAGGAAAGGGTGATGTAGCAATAGTAGCGTAAGTATTTCCCTCAGTTTTTGAGAACCAAGGTATCAATCCAGTAGGAGGCTCCTCAAAAGTCCCACGCACCTACACAAACAAACAAAGAACTCACAACCAACACAATAAAGGGGTTGTCAGTCCCTTCACGGCCACTTGCGAATGTGAGATCTAATAGAGATAGTATGATAAGATAAATATATTTTTGGTATTTTATAATATAGATGAAAAAAGTAAAAAATAAAAGTAAATTGGAAGCAAATATGATAAGAGATAGACCCGGGGGCCATAGGTTTCACTAGTGGCTTCTCTCAAGATAGCATAGGGATTACGGTGGGTGAACAAATTACTATCGAGCAATTGATAGAAAAGCGAATAATTATGAGATTATCTAGGCATGATCATGTATATAGGCATCACGTTCGTAACAAGTAGACCGACTCATGCCTGCATCTACTACTATTACTCCACACATCGACCGACTCCTGCCTACATCTAGAGTATTAAGTTCATAAGAACAGAGTAACGCATTAAGCAAGATGACATGATGTAGAGGGATAAACTCAAGCAATATGATATAAACCCCATATTGTTATCCTTGATGGCAACAATACAATACGTGCCTTGCAACCCTTTCTGTCACTGGGTAAGGACACCGCAAGATTGAACCCAAAGCTAAGCACTTCTCCCATGGCAAGAAATATCAATCTAGTAGGCCAAACCAAACCGATAATTCGAAGAGACTTGCAAAGATAACTCAATCATACATAAAAGAATTCAGAGAAGATTCAAATATTATTCATAGATAAACTTGATCATAAACCCACAATTCATCGGATCTCGACAAACACACCACAAAAAGAGTTTACATCGAATAGATCTCCACAAGAGAGGGGGAGAACATTGTATTCAGATCCAAAAAAGAGAGAAGAAGCCATCTAGCTAATAAATATGGACCCGTAGGTCTATGGTAAACTACTCACAACTCGTCAGAGGGGCAAGGATGTTGATGTAGAAGCCCTCCGTGGTCGATTCCCCTTCCAGCAGAGTGCCGGGGAAGGCTCCAAGATGAGATCTGCGGATACAGAAGGTTACAGTGGTGGAAATTGTGTTTCGTCTGCTCCCTGGATGTTTTCAGGGTACGTAGGCTTATATAGGAGGAAGAAGTACGTCGGTGGACGCCCGAGGGGCCCATGAGACAGGGGGCGCACCCTATAGGGGGGGCGCCCTCCTATCTCGTGGAGGCCTCGGCTGCTTCTTGACTTGCACTCCAAGTCCTCTGGATCACGTTCGTTCCAAAAATCACGCTCCCGAAGGTTTCATTTCTTTTGGACTCCGTTTGATATTCCTTTTCTTCGAAATACTGAAATAGGCAAAAAAACAGCAATACGGGATGGGCCTCCGGTTAGTAGGTTAGTCCCAAAAATGATATAAATGTGTAAAATAAAACCCATAAACATCCAAAAGGGGTAATATAATAGCATGGAACAATAAAAAATTATAGATACGTTGAAGACGTATCAAGCATCCCCAAGCTTAATTCCTGCTCGTCCTCGAGTAGGTAAATGATAAAAAGAGAATTTTTGATTTGGAATGCTACCTAGCATAATTCATAATGTAAATTTCTTTATTGTGGCATGAATGTTCAGATCCAAATGATTCAAAATAAAAGCCCATATTGATAAAAGAAATAGTAACACTTCAAGCATACTAATCAAAGTAATCATGTCTTCTCAAAAAAACATGGCAAAAGAGAGTTCATCCCTACAAAATCATATAGTTAGGCTATGATTCATTTTCGTCACACAAAGATGTTCCCAACTTCTATACCCCCGATGACAACCCAAGCAATTGTTTCATACTTAAATAATCTCAAACTTTTTCAACCTTCATGCAATACATGAGCGTGAGCCATGGATATAGCACTATGGGTGGAATAGAATATGATGATGGGGATTGTGTGGAGAAGACAAAAAAGGAGAAAGTCTCACATTGACGAGGATAATCAACGGGCTATGGAGATGCCCATCAATTGATGTCAACATGAGGAGTAGGGATTGCCATGCCACGGATGCAATCCAACTTGCTTGCTCACGAAGACCTAGGGCATTTGAGGAAGCCCATCGTAGGAATATACAAGCCAAGTTCTATAATGAAAAATTCCCACTAGTATAAAAAAGATAACTTATGAGACTCACTATATGAAAAACATGGTGCTACTTTGAAGCACAATTTATGAGACTCACTACATGAAGAACAAGGTGCTACTTTGAAGCACAAGTGTGGAAAAAGAGATAGTAACATTGCCCTTTTTATTTATTTTCCTTATTTTTGTTTTTTTCCTTTTTCTTTTTTCTTTTTGGGCCTTTCTTTTTCTTTTGGCCTTTCTTTTTTTCTTTTTTTCTTTGGGCAATGCTCTAATAATGATGATCATCACACTTCTATTGATTACAACATATGAATTACAACTCGAAACTAGAACAAGATATGACTCTATATGAATGCCTCCGGCGGTGTACCGGGATGGTGCAATGAATCAAGAGTGACATGTATGAAAAATAATGCATGGTGGCTTTGCCACAAATACGATGTCAACTACATGATCATGCAATGGCAATATGACAAAAGTAAAGTATGTCATGATGATGATAAACGGAACGGTGGAAAGTTGCATGGCAATATATCTCGGAATGGCTATGGAAATGCCATAATAGGTAGGTATGGTGGCTGTTTTGAGGAAGATATAAGGAGGTTTATGTGTGATAGAGCGTATCGTATCACGGGGTTTGGATGCACCAGCGAAGTTTGCACCAACTCTCAAGGTGAGAAAGGGCAATGCACGGTACCGAAGAGGCTAGCAATGGTGGAAAGGTAAAAGTGCGTATAATCCATGGACTCAACATTAGTCAAAAGAACTCATATACTTATTGCAAAAATTTAGAAGTCATCAAAAATCAAGTACTACGCGCATGCTCCTAGGGGGATAGATTGGTAGGAAAAGACCATCGCTCGTCCCCGACCGCCACTCATAAGGATGCACAAGCCAGGTACACTTCATGTTTCAAATTTGTTACACAACTTTAACCATACGTGCATGCTACGGGACTTGCTAACTTCAACACAAGCATTCTTTAAATTCATAATCACCCAACTAGCATGACTTTAATATCACTACCTCCATATCTCAAAACAATTATCAAGTATCAAATTGATCATAGCATCCAATTCACTTCCTATGATAGTTTTTATTATACCCAACTTGGATGCCTACCATTCTAGGACCAATTTTATAACCATAGAAATACCATGCTGTTCTAAAAGACTCTCAAAAATATATAAGTGAAGCATGAGAGACTAGCAATTTCTACAAAAATAAGCCACCGCCGTGCTCTAAAAGATATAAGTGAAGCACTAGAGCAAAAACTATCAAGCTCAAAAGATATAAGTGAAGCACATAGAGTATTCTAGCAAATTCTAATCAAATAGGCTTCTCCCAAAAGGTGTGTACAGCAAGGATGATTGTGGTAAACTAAAAAGCAAAGACTAATATAATACACGATGCTCCAAGCAAAACACATATCATGTGGCGAATAAAAATATAGCTCCAAGTAAAGTTACCAATGAACGAAGACGAAAGAGGGGATGCCTTCCCGGGGCATCCCCAAGCTTAGAATTTTGGCTATCCTTGAATATCTTGGGGTGCCTTGGGCATCCCCAAGCTTAGGCTCTTGCCACTCCTTATTCCATAGTCCATAAAAGCTCTACCCAAAACTTGAAAACTTCACAACACAAAACTCAACAGGAAATCTTATAAGCTCCGTTAGTGAAAGAAAACAAAACCAGCACATAAGGTACTGTAATGAACTCAGTCTTTATTTATTTCTGTGTTAAACCTACTATAATCCAACTTCTCTATGGTTTATAAACTAATTTACTAGCCATAGATGCATCGAAATAAGCAAACAACACACAAAAAACAGAATCTGTCAAAAACAAAACAGTCTGTAGCAATCTATAAGTAACGCAAACTTCTGAAACTCTAAAAATCCTACAAACATAGGAAGTCCTGGCAAATTTGTTTATTGATCATAAGAAAAAAGAATCAACGCAAAATCACGTTTCTGTGATTTAACAAAACTAAATTCGTGCATGCAAAGTTTCTGTTTTTCAGCAGAATCAAATCAACTATCATCATAGGTTATCCTATAGGTTCTACTTGGCACAAACACTAATTAAAAGATAAAAACACATCTAAACAGAGATTAGATGCAAGTTTATTACTAAACAGAAGCAAAGACAAAAAACACAAAGAAAATTGGGTTGCCTCCCAACTAGCGCTATCGTTTAACGCCCCTAGCTAGGCATAAAAGCGAAGATAGGTCTAACGAGTGCCATCTTTGGCACTAAATTCATAAGTAGCCCGCATGATAGATTCATAAGGTAATTTGACTTTCTTTCTTGGATAGTGCTCCATGCCTTTCTTTAATGGAAATTGGAATCTAATATTCCCTTCCTTCATATCAATAATCGCGCCAATCGTTCTAAGGAAAGGTCTACCAAGAATAATAGGGCAAGAAAGATTGCAATCTATATCAAGAACGATAAAATCTACGGGCACCAAATTTCTATTTGCAACAATGAGAACATCATTGATCCTTCCCATTGGCTTTTTAATGGTGGAATCCGCAAGGTGCAAATTTAAAGAGCAATCATCAAGATCATGGAAACCTAGAATATCACATAAAGTTTTCGGAATCGTGGAAACACTAGCACCCAAATCACACAAAGCAAAACACTCATGATCTTTAATTCTAATCTTTATAGTAGGTTCCCACTCATCATTAAGTTTTCTAGGTATAGAAACTTCCAAATTAAGTTTTTCATCATAAGATTGCATCAAGGCATCAACGATATGTTTGGTAAAAGCTTTATTTTGACTATAAGCATGAGGAGAATTAACAACGGATTGCAACAAGGAAATACAACCTTCTAAAGAACAATTATCATAATCAAATTCCTTAAAATCCTAGATAGTGGGTTCAATGCTATTTAAAGTTGTGACCTCTCCAATCCCACTTTTACCAAATTTAGCATCAAGATCTAAAAACTCCGAATTCTTGGGACGCCTTCTAGGTAAAGTTGACTCATCATCAGTCCCATAATTATCAAGATTCATATTGCAAAACATAGATCTAATAGGAGACACATCAATAACTTTAAGATCCTCATCATTATTTTCATGGAAACTAGAAGAACACGCCTTTACAAAGCTATCTTTTTAGCACGCAATCTAGTGGTTCTTTCCTTGCACTCATCAATGGAAATTCTCATTGCTTTGAGAGACTCATTGATATCATGCTTAGGAGGAGAAGATCTAAGTTTAAGAGAATCAACATCAAGCGAAAGTCTATCAACGTTCCTAGCCAAATCATCAACTTTGAGCAATTTTTCTTCAAGCAAAGCATTAAAATTCTTTTGAGAAATCATAAATTCTTTCACACTATTCTCAAAATCAGAGGGCATCTTATTAAAATTACCATAAGAATTATTGTAGGAATTTCCATAATTATTAGAGGAATTACTAGGGAACGGTCTAGCATTAAAGTTTCCTCTATAAGCATTGTTTCCAAAACTATTCCTACCAACAAAATTCACATCCATAGATTCATTATTATTCTCAATCAAAGAAGACAAAGGCATATCATTGGGATCAAGAGGAGTATTTTTAGTAGCAAAAATTTCATAAGTTCATCCATCTTTCCACTCAAAACATTGATTTCTTCTATAGCATGCACTTTTTTACTAGAAGATCTTTCGGTGTGCCATTGAGAATAATTAGCCATAATATTATCAAGAAGTTTTGTAGCATCTCCTAACGTGATTTCCATAAACGTGCCTCCCGCGGCCGAATCTAAGAGATTTCTAGAAGCAAAGTTCAAACCGGCATAAAATTTTTGTATGATCATCCATAAATTCAAACCATGAGTAGGGCAATTGCGAACCATCAATTTCATTCTTTCCCAAGATTGGGCAACATGCTCATGATCAAGTTGTTTAAAATTCATAATATCGTTCCTAAGATTGATGATCTTAGCGGGAGGAAAATACTTAGAGATAAAAGCATCTTTGCACTTGTTCCAAGAATCAATACTATTTTTAGGCAAAGACGAAAACCAAACTTTAGCACGATCTCTAAGTGAAAACAGAAATAACTTCAATTTGACAATATTGTTATCCGTATCTTTCTTCTTTTGCATATCACACAAATCAACAAAATTGTTTAGATGAGTAGCGGCATCTTCACTAGGAAGGCCGGCGAATTGATCTTTCATAACAAGATTCAAGAAAGCAGTATTGATTTCACAAGACTCAACATCATTAAGAGGAGCAATCGGAGTACTAAGGAAATCATTATTATTGGTATTCGAGAAATCACACAATTTGGTATTATCTTGCGCCATGGCAACAAGTAATCCAACACACAAGCAAACAGAAAAAGGCAAGCGAAAAGATAGGAGGAGATTGGGAAAGAGAGGGCGAATAAAATGGCAAGGGTAAAGTGGGGGAGAGGAAAACGAGAGGCAAATGGCAAATAATGTAAATGCGAGGGAGATGGGTTTGTGATGGGTACTTGGTATGTCTTGACTTGAGCGAAGACCTCCCCGGCAACGGCGCCAGAAATCCTTCTTGCTACGTCTTGAGCTTGCGTTGGTTTTCCTTGAAGAGGAAAGGGTGATGCAGCAATAGTAGCGTAAGTATTTCCCTCAGTTTTTGAGAACCAAGGTATCAATCCAGTAGGAGGCTCCTCAAAAGTCCCACGCACCTACACAAACAAACAAAGAACTCGCAACCAACGCAATAAAGGGGTTGTCAATCCCTTCACGGCCACTTGCGAAAGTGAGATCTAATAGAGATAGTATGATAAGATAAATATATTTTTGGTATTTTATAATATAGATGCAAAAAGTAAAGATGCAAATAAAAGTAGATTGGAAGCAAATATGATAAGAGATAGACCCGGGGGCCATAGGTTTCACTAGTGGCTTCTCTCAAGATAGCATAAGTATTACGGTGGGTGAACAAATTACTGTCGAGCAATTGATAGAAAAGCGAATAATTATGAGATTATCTAGGCATGATCATGTATATAGGCATCACGTCCGTAACAAGTAGACCGACTCCTGCCTGCATCTACTACTATTACTCCACACATCGACCGACTCCTGCCTGCATCTAGAGTATTAAGTTCATAAGAACAGAGTAACGCATTAAGCAAGATGACATGATGTAGAGGGATAAACTCAAGCAATATGATATAAACCCCATCTTGTTATCCTCGATGGTAACAATACAATACGTGCCTTGCAACCCTTTCTGTCACTAGGTAAGGACACTGCAAGATTGAACCCAAAGCTAAGCACTTCTCCCATGGCAAGAAAGATCAATCTAGTAGGCCAAACCAAACTGATAATTCGAAGATACTTGCAAAGATAACTCAATCATACATAAAAGAATTCAGAGAAGATTCAAATATTATTCATAGATAAACTTGACCATAAACCCACAATTCATCGGATCTCGACAAACACACCGAAGAGTTTACATCGAATAGATCTCCACAAGAGAGGGGGAGAACATTGTATTGAGATCCAAAAAAGAGAGAAGAAGCCATCTAGCTAATAACTATGGACCCGTAGGTCTATGGTAAACTACTCACAACTCATCGGAGGGGCAAGGATGTTGATGTAGAAGCCCTCCATGGTCGGTTCCCCCTCCGGCAGAGTGCCGGCGAAGGCTCCAAGATGAGATCCCGCGGATAAAGAAGGTTACGGTGGTGGAAATTGTGTTTCATCTGCTCCTTGGATGTTTTCGGGGTACGTAGGCTTATATAGGAGGAAGAAGCACGTCGATGGACGCCCGAGGGGCCCATGAGACAGGGGGGGGCTCCTATCTCGTGGATGCCTCGGCTGCTTCTTGACTTGCACTCCAAGTCCTCTGGATCACGTTCGTTCCAAAAATCACGCTCCCGAAGGTTCATTCCATTTGGACTCTGTTTGATCTTCCTTTTCTTCGAAATACTGAAATAGGCAAAAAAAATAGCAATACGGGCTCCGGTTAGTAGGTTAGTCCCAAAAATGATATAAATGTGTAAAATAAAGCCCATAAACATCCAAAAGGGGTAATATAATAGCATGGAACAATCAAAAATTATAGATACGTTGGAGACGTATCAGTTATCTTTGCAAGTCTCTTCGAATTATCAGTTTGGTTTGGCCTACTAGATTGATCTTTCTTGCAATGGGAGAAGTGCTTAGCTTTGGGTTCAATCTTGCGGTGTCCTTTCCCAGTGATAGCAGGACACCGCAAGATTGAACCCAAAGCTAAGCACTTCTCCCATTGCAAGAAAGATCAATCTAGTAGGCCAACCAAGCTGATAATTCGAAGAGACTTGCAAAGATAACATATCATACATAAAAGAATTAAGAGGAGATTCAAATATTTTTCTTAGATAATCTTGATCATAAACCCACAATTCATCGGATCTCGACAAACACACCGCAAAAATAATTACATCGAATAGATCTCCAAGAAGATCAAGGAGAACTTTGTATTGAGATCCAAAGAGAGAGAAGAAGCCATGTAGCTAATAATTATGGACCGAAGGTCTATGGTAAACTACTCACACTTCATCGCAGAGGCTATGGTGTTGATGTAGAAGCCCTCCATGATCGATTCCCCCTCTGGCGGAGCACCGGAAAAGGCCCCAGGATGGGATATCACGGGTATGAGGTTGTGGCGGTGGAAATAGGGTTTCGTGGTGCTCCTCGATGTTTTCAGGGTATATGAGTATATCTAGGTGAAGGAAGTCGGTCAGGGGAGCCACGAGGGGCCCACGAGTGTGGGGGGCACCCTCTTACCTCGTGGTCGCCTCGTTTGTTCCTTGACGTCTGCTCCAAGTCTCCTGGATTGCGTTTGTTCCAAAAATAACTCTCCCAAAGGTTTCCGTTTGGACTCCGTTTGATGTTCCTTTCTGTGAGACCCTAAAATAGGCAAAAAAACAGCAATTTGGGTTGGGCCTCCGGTTAATAGGTTAGTCCCAAAAATAATATAAAAGTGTATAGTAAAGCCCATTAAACATCCAAAACAGGTAATATAATAGCATGGAAAAATAAAAAATTATAGATACATTGGATATGTATCAAGGGGCAGCAAGGCACGTATTGTATTGTTGCCATCGAGGATAAAAAGATGGGGTTTATATCGTATTGCTTGAGTTTATCCCCCTACATCAGGTCATCTTGCCTAATGCGTTACTCTATTCTTATGAACTTAATACTCTAGATGCATGCTGGATAGCGCTCGATGTGTGGAGTAATAGTAGTAGATGCAGAATTGTTTCGATCTACTTGTCGCAGACATGATGCTTACATGATCATGCCTAGATATTCTCATAACTATGCACTTTTCTATCAATTGCTCGACAATAATTTGTTCACCCACCGTAATACTTATGCTATCTTGAGAGAAGCCACTAGTGAAACCTATGGCCCCCGGGTCTATTTTCCACCATATAAGTTTCCGGTCTATTTTATTTTGCTATCTTTACTTTTCAATCTATATCTTAAAAATACCAAAAATATTTATCTTATTATCTCTATCAGATCTCACTTTTGCAAGTGGACGTGAAGGGATTGACAACCCCTTTATCGCGTTGGTTGCGAGGTTCTTATTTGTTTGTGCAGGTACGAGGGATTTGAGTGTAGCCTCCTACTGGATTGATACATTGGTTCTCAAAAACTGAGGGAAATACTTATGCTACTTTGCTGCATCACCCTTTCCTCTTCAAGGGAAAACCAACGCATGCTCAAGAGGTAGCAAGAAGGATTTCTGGCGCCGTTGCCGGGGAGTCTACGCACAAGTCAAGACATACCAAGTACCCATCACAAACTCTTATCCCTCGCATTACATTATTTTCCATTTGCCTCTCATTTTCCTCTCCCCCACTTCACCCTTGCCATTTGATTCTCCCTCTTTTTCCTGCTCGCCTCTTTTTCGCTTGCCTCTTGTGTGCTTGTGTGTTCGATTGTTTGTCAGGATGGCTCAAGATAATACTAAATTGTGTGATTTTTCCAATACCAACAACAATGATTTTCTTAGCACTTTGATTGCTCCTATTACCGATGCTGAATCTTGCGAAATTAATGCTGTTTTGTTGAATCTTGTCATGAAATATCAATTCTCTGGCCTTCCTAGTGAAGATGCCGCTACACATCTAAACAACTTTGTTGATTTGTGCGATATGCAAAAGAAGAAAGATGTGGATAATGATATTGTTAAATTGAAACTATTTCCATTTTCACTTAGAGATCGTGCTAAAACTTGGTTTTCGTCTTTGCCTAAAAATAGTATTGATTCATGGAATAAGTGCAAAGATGCTTTTATCTCTAAGTATTTTCTTCCCGCTAAGATCATCTCTCTTAGAAACGATATTATGAATTTTGAGCAACTTGATCATAAACATGTTGCACAAGCTTGGGAGAGAATGAACTTAATTATATGTAATTGCCCTACACATGGTTTGAATTTATGGATGATTATACAAAAAATTTATGCTGGATTGAATTTTGCTTCTAGAAATCTTTTAGATTCGGCCGCGGGAGGCACTTTTATGGAAATCACTTTAGGAGAAGCTACTAAACTCCTAGATAATATTATGATTAATTATTCTCAATGGCACACCGAAAGATCTACTAGTAAAAAGGTTCATGCGATAGAAGAGATTAATGTTTTGAGTGAAAAGATGGATGAACTTATGAAATTGTTTGCTAATAAGAGTGTTTCCTCTGATCCTAATGATATGTCTTTATCCACTTTGATTGAGAACAATAATGAATCTATGGATGTGAATTTTGTTGGTAGGAACAAATTTGGTAACAACGCTTATAGAGGAAACTTTAATCATAGGTCGTTCCCTAGTAATTCCTCTAATAATTATGGTAATTCCTACAACAACTCTTATGGAAATTTTAATAAGTTGCCCTCTGATTTTGAGATTAGTGTTAAAGAGTTTATGATTTCTCAAAAGAATTTCAATGCTTTGCTTGAAGAAAAATTGCCTAAGAGTGATGAGTTGGCTAGGAACGTGGATAGAATTTCTCTTGATGTTGATTCTTTGAAACATAGATCTATTCCACCTAAGCATCATATCAATGAGTCCCTCAAAGCCATGAGAATTTCCATTGATGAGTGCAAAGAAAGAACCGCAAGAATGCGTGCAAAAAAAGATTCCTTTGTAAAAGCAAGTTCTTCTAGTTTTCATGATAATAGGGATGAAGATCTAAAAGTTATTGATGTGTCTCCTATTAAATCTTTGTTTTCCAATATGAATCTTGATAAAGATGGGACTGGACATGAGTCAACTTTATCTAAAAGGCGTCCCAATGATTCGGAGTTTTTAGATCTTGATGCAAAAATTTGTAAAAGTGGGATAGAAGAGGTCAAAACTTTACATAGGAATGAACCCACTATTTTGGATTTCAAGGAATTTAATTATGATAATTGTTCTTTAATAGATTGTATTTCCTTGTTGCAATCTGTGTTAAATTCTCCTCATGCTTATAGTCAAAATAAAGCTTTTACTAAACATATCGTTGATGCTTTAATGCAATCTTATGAAGAAAAACTTGAATTAGAAGTTTATGTCCCTAGAAAACTTTATGATGAGTGGGAACCTACTATTAAAATTAAAATTAAAGATCATGAATGCCATGCTTTGTGTTATTTGGGTGCTAGTGTTTCCATGATTCCAAAAACTTTGTGTGATGTGTTAGGTTTCCGTGAATTTGATGATTGCTCTTTAAACTTGCACCTTGCAGATTCCACCATTAAGAAACCTATTGGAAGGATTAATGATGTTCTTATTATTGCAAATAGGAATTATGTGCTCGTAGATTTTATTGTTCTTGATATAGATTGCAATCCTTCATGTCCTATTATTCTTGATAGACCTTTCCTTAGAACGATTGGTGCAATTATTGATATGAAAGAAGGAAATATTAGATTCCAATTTCCATTAAGGAAAGGCATGGAACACTTTCCTAGGAAGAAAATCAAATTACCTTATGAATCTATTATGAGAGCCACCTATGAATTCAATGCCAAAGATGGCAATACTTAGATATATTCTCACTTTTATGCCTAGCTAGGGGCATTAAATGATAGCGCTTGTTGGTTGGCAACCCAATTTTATTTTAGTTCTTTGCTTTTTGTTCCTGTTTAGTAATAAATAATTCATCTAGCCTATGATTAGACATGCTTTTGTGTTTTAGTTAGTGTTTGTTCCAAGTAAAACCTTTAGGATAACCTACGGTTATAGTTAATTTGATCTTGCTGAAAAAACAGAAACTTTTGCACACACAAGAATAATTTTCATAAAGCACAGAAACGTGCTTTTTAGTTGATTATTTTTGCAGAATATTGATAGACAAATTACCTAGGACTTCCTAATTTGGTAGAATTTTTTGGGGTTCGAGAAGTATTCGAGAGTTACAGATTGCTACATACTGTTCTAGTTTTGACAGATTCTGTTTTTCGTGTGTTGTTTGCTTATTTTGATGAATCTATGGCTAGTATCGGGGGGTATGAACCATAGATAAGTTGGAATACAATAGGTTTAACACCAATGTAAATAAATAATGTACCTTAAAGTGGTGGTTTGTTTTATTTTGCTAACGGAGCTCATGAGATTTTTTGTTGAGTTTTGTGTTGTGAAGTTTTCAAGTTTTTGGGTAAAGATTTGATGGATTATGGAATAAGGAGTGGCAAGAGCCTAAGCTTGGGGATGCCCAAGGCACCCCAAGGTAAAATTCAAGGACAACCAAAAGCCTAATCTTGGGGATGCCTGATAAACCACAAGTGTAGGGGATCGCAACAGCTTTCGAGGGTAAAGTATTCAACCCAAATTTATTGATTCGACACAAGGGGAGCCAAAGAATATTCTCGAGTATCAGCAATTGAGTTGTCAATTCAACCACACCTGGATAACTTAGTATCTGCAGCAAAGTATTTAGTAGCAAAAGTGGTATGATGATAAAGGTAACAGTGCAAAAGTAATAATAATTGTTTTGGGGTTTGTGTAGTAGTTGTAACAGTAGCAAAGGAAAAGTAAATAAGCGAAGAACAATATGTGAAAAGCTTGTAGGCAATGGACCAGTGATGGATAATTATGCCGGATGCGATTCCTCATGTAATAGCTATAACATAGGGTGACACGGAACTAGCTCCAGTTCATCAATGTAATGTAGACATGTATTCCGTAAATAGTCATACGTGCTTATGGAAAAGAACTTGCATGACATCTTTTGTCCTACCCTCCCGTGGCAGCGGGGTCCTAGCGGAAACTAAGGGATATTAAGGCCTCCTTTTAATAGACAACCGGAACAAAGCATTAGCACATAGTGAATACATGAACTCCTCACACTACGGTCATCACCGAGAAGTATCCCGATTATTGTCACTTCGGGGTTGTCGGATCATAACACATAATAGGTGACTATAGACTTGCAAGATAGGATCAAGAACACACATATATTCATGAAAATATAATAGGTTCAGATCTGAAATCATGGCACTCGGGCCCTAGTGACAAGCATTAAGCATAGCAAAGCCATGGAAACATCAATCTCAGAACATAGTGGATACTAGGGATCAAACCCTAACAAAACTAACTTGATTACATGGTAAATCTCATCCAACCCATCACCGTCTAGCAAGCCTACGATGGAATTACTCACGCACGGCGGTGAGCATCATGAAATTGGTGATGGAGGATGGTTGATGATGACGACAACGACGAATCCCCCTCTCCGGAGCCCCGAACGGACTCCAGATCAGCCCTCCCGAGAGATATTAGGGCTTGGTGGCGGCTCCGTGTCGTAAAACGTGATGAAACTTTCTCTATGATTTTTTTTCTCCCGAACGTGAATATATGGAGTTGGAGTTGAGGTCGGTGGAGGTCCAGGGGGCCCACGAGATAGCAGGGCGCGCCCTACTGGGGGGCGCCCCCTGTCTCGTGGACAGGCCCTGGGCCCCCTGGTGTATTTCTTTTGCCTAGAAATTCTTATTAATTCCAAAAAGTGCCTCCGTTGATTTTCAGGACATTCCGAGAACTTTTCTTTTCTACACATAAAACAACATCATGGCAGTTCTGCTGAAAACAGCGTCAGTCCAGGTTAGTTTCATTCAAATCATGCAAGTTAGAGTCCAAAACAAGGGCAAAAGTGTTTGGAAAAGTAGATACGTTGGAGACGTATCAACTCCCCCAAGCTTAAACCTTTGCTTGTCCTCAAGCAATTGAGCTGATAAACTGATAGTGATAAAGAAAAACTTTTACAAACTCTGTTTGCTCTTGTTGTTGTAACATGAAAAGCCAGTATTCAAGTTTCAGAAAATATTATGAACTAACCATACTCACAATAACACTCAGGTCTCACAATTACTCATATTAATAACATAATCAGCTAGCGAGCCATAATAATAAAACTCGGATGACAACACTTTCTCAAAATAATCATAACATGATATAACAAAATGGTATCTCGCTAGCCCTTTCTGAGACCGCAAAACATAAATGCAGAGCACCTTTAAAGATCAAGGACTGACTAAACATTGTAATTCATGGTAAAAGAGATCCAGTCAAGTCATACCCAATATAAACCAATAGTAATGAATGCAAATGACAGTGTGCTCTCCAGCGGGTGCCTTTTAATAAGAAGAGTGAAGACTCAACATAAAAGTAAATACATAGGCCCTTCGCAGAGGGAAGCAGGGATTTGTAGAGGTGCTAGAGCTCGATTTTAAAATAGAGATTGAATAACATTTTGAGCGGCATACTTTCGCTGTCAACGCAACAACTATGAGATGGTTGTATCTTCCATACTATATGCATTATAGGAAGTTCCCAAACAGAATGGTAAAGGTTTATACTCCCCCAACCACCAACAAGCATCAATCCATGGCTTGCTCGAAACAACGAGTGCCTCCAACTAACAACAGCCCTGGGGGAGTTTTGTTTAATTATTTTGATTTGCTTTGATCTTTTTGGATCATGGGACTGGGCATCCCGGTTACCGGCCCTTTCTCGTGAATGAGGAGCGGAGTCCACTCCTCTTGAGAATAACCCACCTAGCATGGAAGATATAGGCAGCCCTAGTTGTAACATGAGCTGCTCGAGCATACAAAACAGAATTTCATTTGAAGGTTTGGAGTTTGGCACATACAAATTTACTTGGAACGGCAGGTAAATACCGCATATAGGAAGGTATGGTGGACTCATATGGAACAACTTTGGGGTTTAAGGAGTTTGGATGCACAAGTAGTATTCCCGCTTAGTACAGGTGAAGGCTAGCAAAAGACTGGGAACGACCAACTGAGAGAGCGACAACAGTCATAAACATGCATTAAAATTAATTCACACCGAATACAAGCATGAGTAGGATATAATCCACCATGAACATAAATATCATGAAGGCTATGTTGATTTGATTCAACTACATGCGTAAACATGTGCCAAGTCGAGTCACTCAATTCATTCAAAGGAGGATACCATCCCATCATATCACATCATAATCATTCTAATAGCATGTTGGCACGCAAGGTAAACCATTATAACTCATAGCTAATCAAGCATGGCACAAGCAACTATAATCTCTAAATGTCATTGCGAATATGTTTACCTCATAACAGGCTGACTCAGAAACGATGAACTCATCATATTTACAAAAACAAGAGAGGTCGAGTTCATACTAGCTTTTCTTATCCCAATAAGTCCATCATATATCGTCATTATTGCCTTCCACTTGCACGACCGAACGATGTGTATAATAATAAGAGTGCATGTGCATTGGACTAAGCTGGAATCTGCAAGCATTCAACTCAAGAGAGAAGACAAGTAATATGGGCTCTAAGTTAAATGAACAATCATGCATATAAGAGCCACTAAGCATTTTCAATATAGTCTTATCGATCCCCAAAAGAAAGAAAAGAAAATAAAACTATTTACACGGGAAAGCTCCCAACAAGTAAGAAGAATGTCGGGGAAACTGATCCACGAACACCTATGGGACCGGCGGACCGAGCCCCTTTCGGTTCGGCGGGGGGTGGAGGTCGCACGAAGAGCGGATCGAGGCGAAACACACGAGCAGTTTACCCAGCTTCGGAGCTCTCTGAAGAGATAACACTCCTACTGCTGCTTGTCTGATTCTATTATGTTTTTGCTCGAGAGAGAGCTAAACGCTTTTCTGGCTTCCGAATGATCCGAACCCCCCCTACGTTGCGCATGGGCCTCCTTTTATATGCAAAAGGGGTCACCGACAGGTGGCAACGCAGAGAAGGGTAAAAGTGTAAAAAGAGGAGTGGTTGGTACAGCTACCTATACAGTGTTTCCTACCTAACCCTGACGGCAGGGGACAAGGGCATTAAATGCCTGTCTGTGTAGCCCAAACAGTGCAGAAAAGGACCGTTAGGGGCGCCACCGCTGGCCACGATGGCGATCTTGTCAGCTTCGCATGCCACCGCGCACCGCTGGCTGCACAGCCTCCCACCACGCGCACCTGGAAAGGCCCCCAGAGCGACATGTTGGTGGATGCGCTGGAGAGTGGGCACAGAGTGGCCGCCTGCTGCGGCAAGCGCCTTGCCGCGGCCATTGTCTTGTCGGGCCCGGAAGCTTGTCGCTCACCGGGCCTTGCCGGGACGCGCGGCGCATCGCGGCAAGTTCCTTGAAATGCCTTGGTTGGCCTTCCCGGCAAGCTCCTCTTGCCGGGGCCTTGTCTTCTGAGCTCAAATACTTTGCTCTTGAATGGCTCCAAGGGAACCGCGGAGGACCTTGGCGGTCGCCCGGCAAGCCTTGCCGCGGGGCGTTGCAACTGCCCGTGCACAAGTTCGGGGTACTAGGGTACCCCTATTCTAGTACACCGACAGGAGCCCCCGGGCCTGGGCCATACACGGTGCCGAGCGCTGTTGGGCCAGGCCCAAAACAGGGCATGGGCACACGCGGCCAGGGTTATGCCGAATCTTGCTCCATATCCACCGCGCCCTCCCCTAACGGCACGCGTTGAATGCGGCGTCGTGGGAGAGATCGTGGGTGGTTTCTTTATTCAGAAGGGAGAAATGTCCGCCCCCTCCCTCTTTATAAGCAGGGGAAACAGGGGCAGTTCGCCCATCTCACCGTTTGTTGCTCCAACTCCAGAAATCTCCGCCGCTCCCCCCCTTCTTCTCGAAGCAGAAAGAGAGCAGCGCTCCGCTCCCCATTGCCACCAGCATCACCACCGCCGCCGATCTCCCCCACCACCTCCGCCATGGCTCCAAAAGCCGACAAGGGAAAGGGCGTGAAGTCGGCCGAGGCGCAGCGGCTCACGGCGCTTCGGAAGGAGCGGGCCCTCTTCCCCCCTCAGCTCGGTGCGCAGGAGCTGAGGGAGTACTACTACCTCTTCTGGTCGACGGAGATGCGTGCGCATCCGCGCACGAGGGTACTCCCGGCTGCAGCTTCGGAACTGGCTCCAAGCGGGTACCCGTTCTTCGCATTGTTCTTCTACTGCAGGCTCTGCCCGCCTTTTTCTGATTTCTTCTGCGACATCATGAACACCTACGGGTTCCGCCTCCTTGACTTCACCCCCAACGCCGTTCTGACCATGGCAGTTTTCGCACATTTGTGCGAAAACTTTGTCGGAGTCCACCCAAATGTAGCCCTTTTCCGCCACTTCTTCATGCCTCGAGTCGAGATAGGAGAGCCGCTTGCCGGAGGGATCGCCTGGATCTCGAGAGTCGGCAAGAAGGAGGCGTATCTGGAGGGTGAGCTCCGCAGCAAGTGGGAGGAGTGGAGAGCGGAGTGGTGCTGGATCGTCAAGGAGAACCCGCAGCCGTTCACTGCCCTACGCCAAGCCCCGATAGTGCGTGGTAATGATTGGAGCAACGTGGCCCCGGAAGACGAGAGGCTGAAGATCGCCGTCACCAGGATCCTTCGCCTCAGGCTTGCCGGGCTCACGGTAGGCGCAGTCGGCGCAGACTTTCTTTGCCGCCGCCTCGCCCCCCTGCAGGAGAGGGGGAGACCAGCCTGGGAGTTCAAGAACTCGGCGGATATCATGAGGCTGCGCCCGGGCCTCAATTTCAACTTCACCATCCTGGAGCTAGATGCGATGCTCCTGGAGTTGTTCAAACGAGACCCCCAACATCCATTCACGCTGCCGAGGAGCGTCGTTCCGTTGTGCAACAATTCGTCGCTTGACCGGATCCGCGCGATGATGCCGTTGTGCGATTCACACGGAATCGCCCCAACTTGGCAAGAACCTGCGGACGACGTCATACAAGCGTTCTTCGACGACTTGGTAGAAGTGCCTGTCCGCGCCGACGAACAGAAGAGCCTCACCCGCGACACTACCGACGCGGAGCTGCAGCCCCGCCACTAGGGCGGAAGAGGCTGCGGCAGCAGCTGCCGCGGGCGCGTTTGGGTTTACCGTAGAGGAGGCAGAGGCGGCAGAGGCGGCAAGCCTTGCCGAGCGCGAGGAGTTTGCCGGTGAGGAAGATCTTGCCGGCCCCGAAGCTGAGCCGAGCGAGGCCGGCGAGGAAGAGCCCGAGCCTTCAGACAGCTTGCCACAGGCGGAGCCCCCGGCCCCGCCAAGAAGGCGTCTCCGCAGGGCCGGGGACGTAGCGGGGCGGCAAACGAGCCAGCAGCCGCCAAGCCGTGCGACACGCTCTACCGCGGCAAGCAATGTTGCCACGGGAGCGCCTCACGCTGCTGCGGCAACTGGAGCGGGATCTTCCCGGTCCACCGCCACCGCCCCTGCCAAGCGGGCAAGGGATCCTACTCCTCCGCCTCGCTGCACCGGAGGGGAGCCGGACTTCGATCTCTCTGCGCTCAGCTCCGACGAGGAGGAAGAAGAGTAAGTTTCTTTGGTGTTCTTGTAGTTCTCCAATCTTGTTGCTTTTATCTTGTCTCTGACTTGCTTCAATCTGAACCCATTCCTTTTCAGGACGCTGGCCCAGAGAGCGGCGAAGAGAGCCAAGGCCTCGGTGATCGTCATCGAAGATGATCCCACCGTGTCAGCAGGGGGTGTGTCTGAGACCACCTTGACGGACCCTGCATCCACTCCCCAAAGCAACCCCCAGCGCAGCCCCCAGCGTAAGTTTGTAGTTCACTTCTTGCTGTCAGGCGCGCATGGGTGCTCTCTACTGACATCTTGACTGTTGAATTGTGTAGGAGCAGAACAGCCTCATCAGGAGTGCCCGGAAGCTGCTCCCGAAGTGCCATCTGCTTCGACCATGCCGCCAAGGGAGGAGTCCCCGGCAAGGGAGCGCTCTCCGGCAAGGGAGAACTCTCCGGCAAGGGGCAGATCTCCGGCAAGGGACAGCGCCCACGACCCTGCGGCGGTTGAGACCGCAACTGCAGATCTTGGTACAGGTAATCTTCTTGCCTGAAATCTTCCCTTGAGTTCTTCTTCTTCTGAATCCCCTTTCTTGGGTTTTTGCTTGACTTTCCTTCCTTCTTCGTTCTTCAGATCCATCTGCTGCGGAGCCAATGGAGACTGAGGACGCCGGCGAGGAAGGCGCACGTGGCGGCAATGATGACGCCGCCGCCAACGAAGAAGGGGCCGGTGCTAATGAGCCCGCCGGCGAAGAGGCCGCCAAGGCTGCCGCCGCAGAAGCTGGCGAGGGGTCGGGCGATCGCACTGACGGCCCTGAGGCCGCAGGAGCGCCAGGCGCTGCACCGACCGCTGATCCCTCCGCTGCTGCCGTGGAGCCAGGCTCCGAAGAGCCTCAGCCCGGCGCCTACTTGAAGGCCGGCGACGGTATCTTCATCAAGCTTCCCTGGGCGTCGAGCTCCAGGGCGTCGGTCGAAGGAGAAGTTTTTGACGAGGAGGTGCTCGCCTCCGCCGGGCTGTCGTTGGTCGATGCGCCAAGCAGCAGCAGTGGTGAGCCTGAGGAAGAGCAGCTGCTGCGGAAGCTGCTGTCACTCTACCGCGCATGACAAGCCAAGCTGGCTTCCCGGGAAGCACTTGTCGCGAAGGCGGGAGTCGATATGGAGAAACGCGCGGAGGAGCTCTGGGGCCTCAATCAAGAAGCTCTCCGGTCCCTGGCACAGGAGCGGGAGCGACTCGCCGAGGAGCATACAGCCTTCCTTCTCGAGAAGGCCGAAGCTGAGGAGGAACAAAGGCTTGCTGCCGAGAAGCAGTCCGCGCGAGAAGGCGAGTTGGTGCAGCGGAAGGCCAACCTCGACAGCTATGAGGAGGAGCTTGTTGCGCGCGAGGAAACACTTGGCGGGGCTCTCAAGGAAGCAAGGGATGCTACCGCAACTGCAGAGGCCGCCAAGAAAGAGCTGGAGGCGAAGGTGGCGCAGCTGGAGGCCAATATCAGGAAGAGCGGCAAGGAGCTTGCTGCGCTCAAGCGTGAGCGCGAGAAGGATGCTGCCGCCCATGGTGAGCTGCAGGGTCTTCTCGCTGAGAGGAACAAGGAGCTCAGCGCCGCCAAGGACTCCAACGCAGATCTCGAGTTGAAGCTGGCTACGCTAACTCAGACGTTGGACGGCGCCAAGGAGCGAGAGGTGACCTTGTCGGAGAAGATCAAGGCCGACGAGGCGCTGCTGGCGAGCATCGTCGTTACCCAGAACTCATTTAGAGAGACTGTGGAGCACTGGACCGAGGGTCTGGTGAATATCGCCGCAGTCATCGACGGGGAGCTGGCGCAGCTAGGGATGGAGGACTTTGGGTATCCCTCCGACGAGCATCTCCAACCCAGCGCCAAGCTCAGCCTGTTCTTCAAGGGCGTGGCGACGGCACTCCAGCGACTCCGGGAGAGGATCCCAAAGCAGCTGGCCGACGAGTCGCGCAGGATCTGCGCAGGAGCTCTCCAGAAGGTGCTGATGAAGGTGGCCTTCCGCAATCCAGGCCTCAACCTCACCAACGTCCTCAAATCCTTGTCGCCGGATGCTGATCTGGACGCGCTCAAGGCCCTTGTCGCACCCATTGTGGACAAGGTGAGCGAGATCAAAAGGGTTTAGGGCGATCGCGTAGACTAGGCCGCCCATTTTCTCTTTCTCCTTGTCGCTGCTAGCCATATTATAAGATCAGACTGTTAGAGCTGCGACAAGTTATTTTGTAATATAACTCTGTTTCTGGTGTCAATTGCTACGTTATTTCCTTTACTAGATTCCTTCCTTTGTATGTTTTTACCCTACGCTTTTAGGGAACTTGTCGGCGCAGGCACCCGAGCCGCAAGCGCTGAGTGCGGGACATCAGCAGCCTGCTGGCGGTGCCGCTTCCGACAAGAAACCTTGTCGCGACTAGTTGCAGCACACTTAAGTCGTTGAGCGGACTCGAAACAAAGTAAGGGTGCAACTAGCTACGAGTTGGTTCCTCCACGCACAGGTTTTCTATACAAAGCACGGTCGTTCGAGGAAGATAACTTAAAAATTAAAACTAATTGCTCAAACTTTGGCAACTTAGCTTTTCTGTCGTTCGCTTCCCGGCAAGGCGAAACTTCCTTAAATGACGCCTGGTCCACACCATTATCTTCTCCTTTCCCCCCGGCAAACTTGTGTGCGAGGGAACCTTCCTTTCCTTTGTTGAGAAAAAGAGAGAAGAGAAAATAAGGATATGGAGCCTTTCGGCTCGTTATCGCTTACCGGGGGCAGGTGCTGCACAAAGTGTCAGATAACGCATGCAAGAAAGAATATAATGCATGAAATTGACAAGATGTGCGGAGCATATGAGCTTTACTTATGCACGGGATCTGCGCCCGACTTTGTACAAAGGATTACATGCAACATCGGCAAGACTTGTACAAAAGGTGGTTGCCGGAATAGGTTCTGGCAACCGCGCCCTACGGGTAAAACTTACGAATA
Organism: Triticum aestivum; assembly: GCF_018294505.1. Lineage (NCBI taxonomy): Eukaryota > Viridiplantae > Streptophyta > Magnoliopsida > Poales > Poaceae > Triticum > Triticum aestivum. The sequence goes on from NC_057813.1 coordinate 397,432,699, forward strand.
TGCTCAATGTTCCAGGAGTTGCTCACCGGAACGCCATCTTCGGTCTCAAGGCGGACAGCGCCGGGCCTAGTGACTCGTTTCACCCGGTAAGGGCCTTCCCACTTCGGCGTCAACTTGTTGGAATTCCTGGCGGACTGAATGCGCCGAAGAACAAGGTCGCCTTCCTCGAAGCTTCTGGCATTAACTTTGCGGCTATGGTAGCGGCGCAAAGCTTGCTGGTATCGAGCAGCTCGTACAGTAGCCTGAAGACGATCCTCCTCAAAGAGCAGCGCGTCATCTTGTCGCAGCTGCTCTTGCTCAAGCTCATCATAAGCGAGCACTCGAGGTGACCCGTATATGAGTTCCATGGGGAGAACTGTCTCTGCTCCATAGACTAGAGCGAAAGGTGTCTGGCCAGTGGCTCGATTTGGCGGTGTCCTGATCGACCAAAGAACCACCGGCAGCTCCTCAATCCAATTTCCTTCCGCACTTGCATAGCCTGTCGAAAGTTCTGGTCTTGAGCCCGCGCAGCACTTCAGCATTCGCCCTCTCCGCTTGACTGTTGCTTCTCGGATGAGCAACAGAAGCGAAGCAGACCTTGGCGCCAAGATCTTGGACGTACTGCATGAAGGTGCGGCTCGTGAATTGTGTGCCGTTGTCGGTGATGATCCTGTTAGGGATCCCGAAACGGCAAACAATCGACCTGAAGAACTTGACTGCTGACTGTGTTGTCACCTTCCTCACTGGTTCCACTTCCGGCCACTTTGTGAACTTGTTGATCGCAACGTACAAGTACTCAAAGCCCCCGATAGCTCGTGGGAAGGGGCCGAGGATATCGAGCCCCCAGACCGAAAATGGACAGGATAAAGGGATCATCTGGAGAGCTTGAGCTGGCTGGTGTATCTGATTGGAGTGGAACTGGCACGCTTCACACTTGGTTACTTGTGCAGTTGCATCCTGGAGGGCTGTCGGCCAAAAGAAACCTTGCTGGAAAGCTTTGCCGGCAAGTGCTCTTGCGCCAATGTGGTGACCACATATGCCTCCATGTATCTCTGCCAATAGCTTTTGTCTGTCTTCCCGGCAAATACACTTCAATTTCACACCGTTGAGTCTTCTTCTGTACAGTATGTTATCGACAAACTGGTACATACTTGACTGCCAGGCTACTTTTTCCGCTTCTTCTTGCTCTTCGGGAAGTTCTCCTGTCTGAAAGAAATGGACAATCTGCTGTGCCCATGCTGGAGCTTGTGGCTCGACAACAAGGACTAAAGGCACATCTGCTGCTGTGGGAACATCCGCTTCTACGGCGAGAACCTGCGGTTCTGCCGGAGCTTGATGTTCCCCGGCAAGCTTGCCGGAGCAAAGCTTGTCGGGAGCGTCTGCTACGACGGAACAAACCATAAGGTTTGCCAGAGCAGACTGCTCCTCAGCACCCTTGGCGTTGATCTTGGGGACTTTCTTGGCGGCGCCTTCAGGGAGCTCTGCCGGAAAATAGTCACCAGAAATCAACTTCCTCTTCTTGTTCTGTCCAGTTGATGGCGTTACAGACGGTTGAGTTAGCTTGAGCACAAAGATCCCTAGTTCCACAGGTAACTTTAGTGCGGCGCACTTTGACAGGCCATCAGCAATGTCATTCTGAGCTCTTGGAACATGTTCCATCTATAGGCCGTCAAAGTGCTCTTCTAGCTTTCTCACTTCATCAACATATGCTTCCATCAATGGACTCTGATAGTTCTTGTTCACTTGGCGGACGACAAGCTGTGAGTCACCCCTGACAATGAGCTTCTTGATCCCAAGGTCTGCTGCGATCCTGAGACCGGCAAGCAATCCTTCATACTCTGCAGTATTGTTGGTCGCTTGCTCCTTGGGAAAGTGCATCTGGACTACGTACTTGAGGTGCTCTCCGATGGGTGCGACAAGTAGCATGCCTGCACCGGCGCCTTGCAGCGAGAAGGCACCGTCAAAGTACATCAGCCACTCTTTGCTTGCTTCCTTGACGGGGATGCTCGTCTCTGGAATTTCTTCATCTTGTGTTGGCGTCCACTCTGCTATGAATTCTGCCAATGCTCTGCTTGGGATAGTTGAAGTGCTCTCAAACTTGAGGCCAAAGCTTGACAGTTCCAGTGCCCACTCGACAATCCTTCCTGTTGCTTCTGGATTTTGCAGTATCCTCCTCAGCGGAAAACGAGTGACGACTGTGATCTCATGTGCTTGGAAGTAATGGCGCAGCTTTCTCGAGGCCATGAGGAGGCCGAAAAGCAATTTCTGCACACCAGAATACCTTGACCTAGCCCCCTGCAGAAGGGAACTGACAAAGTAAACTGGGCGCTGCACCATTCTCTTCTGCATCTTATCATGCTCCTGCGCAGATCCATCCTTGTCGGGACCAGAGCTTGTCGGCGAAGCCCCCTGCTTGTCGCTGGATGCATCTTTCGTGGTTGCTGGCTCATCATATGCCTCCCTATCCGCCACTAGCGCAGCACTAACCACTTGATTGGTTGCCGCTATATACTGCAGCAACTTCTCTTGTGGCTTAGGTGCGACAAGTGTTGGAGTGGAGGACAGGTATCTCTTCAAGTCCTGCAGCACAGCCTCCGCCTCCGGAGTCCATTTCATTGGACCTGCCTTTTTCAATATTTTGAGAAATGGCAGGGCGCGCTCAGCAGACCTAGAGATAAACCTGCTGAGAGCAGCCACGCAACTGGCAAGCCTTCATACATCCTTGACGCGCTTTGGTGCTTCGATCTGCTCAATGGCCTTGATCTTGTCGGGATTGGCTTCAATTCCCCGCTGAGACACAAAGAACCCGAGAAGCTTGCCGGAGGGTACTCCAAACACGCACTTCTCGGGGTTGAGCTTGAGGTTCATCTTGCGCAGATTTGCAAATGTTTCGTCCAAATCTTGAATCAGGGTCGCCCTGTCCTTGCTCTTGACCACTATGTCATCCATGTAGGCTTCCACATTTCTGTGCATTTGCGGCTCAAAAGCATGATGGACTACCCTTGCAAATGTTGAACCAGCATTCTTTAAACCGAAAGGCATCCGTACGAAACAGTACGTGCCACACGGGGTGATGAATGTGGTCTTCTCCTCATCCTCTTCTGCCATGAAGATCTGATGGTATCCTGAGTATGCATCAAGAAATGAAAGCAAATCACATCCGGCCGTGGAGTCAACAATCTAGTCGATGCGTGGCAAAGGAAATGGGTCTTTGGGACAAGCTTTATTAACATCGGTAAAGTCGATACAAAGCCTCCATTTCCCGTTTGCCTTGCGCACGACTACAGGATTGGCCAACCACGTAGGATGGAGCACTCCTCTGACAAGGCCTGCTGCTTCCAACTTCTTGATTTCTTCTGCGATGAACTCTTGGCGCTCCACTGCCTGTTTCCTGACTTTCTGCTTGACGGGCCGCGCATGAGGGCAGACGGCAAGGTGGTGCTCAATTACTTTCCTGGGAACACCGGGGATGTCAGACGGTTGCCACGCAAACACGTCGACATTCGCCCGTAGGAAAGCAACGAGCGCGCTTTCCTATTTAGGGTCGATGGTGAAGGTACCACCAGTGCCGTCCTCCTTGGCGGGCACCTTCTTGGTCTCAGGTGGAGCTGCCATTGCCTTCCTACACTTGCCGGTGGAGCTCGATGGTGCGTCCTCGACGGTAGCGCAGCACTCCGAAGAGGTGCGCTTGCCGGAGTGGGCATCAGAGCTCTTGCCGGACTTGGTCTTCTTCTCCCCCCCCCCCCCGGGAGCTTCAGCGGCAAGTGACTTGCGATCCGTTGTGGCTGTTGCTTCCCGGTAGATCTTGTCGGCACAGATAAGAGCATCCCTCTTGTCGCCAGGGACAGAGATGACACTTATCGGGCCTGGCATCTTCAGCATGTTGTAGGCATAGTGAGAGGCTGCCATGAATTTGGCGAGTGCTGGACGGCCGAGTATCCCATTGTAAGGCAATGGGAAGTCAGCAACGTCAAAAGTGACCCTCTCAGTCCTGAAGTTCAACTCACTGCCAAATGTTACCAGCAACGTGATCTTTCCCTTCGGCTTGCTTCTTCCCGGGTTGATGCCTTAAAATGTGCCGGTTTCTTCGAGCTCGCTGTCAGGGATCTGGAGTTTCTGGAGCACCACGGAGGAGATCAGGTTCAAGCCGGCCCCGCCGTCAACTAACATCTTAGTGACCTTGAGGTTGCGGATAGTTGGTGAAACCAACATCGGCAAGCACCCGACCGCAGTTATGCGATCAGGGTGGTCCTCAATATCAAAGATGATAGGCGTGCTGGACCATTTCAGAGGCTTGCGTGACTCGACGGGTGGTTCCGCTGCATTAACTTCCCGCACCCACTGCTTGAGCTGGCGGTGCGAAGTATGCAGAGAAGCACCGCCTTCAACGCACAGGACCTCTGTGGCTTTCTGGAACTCCTGTTCATCAGTCTCCTCATCGTCCATGTCTTCATCGTCATCGTCATCTTCATCCTTGTCGCGGTCGCGAGGAGGTCTGTCTCCTTGCCGCTGCTTGGCCTTGACGCGACGTCCTCCTCGGCCGGGATGTTTCTTGTCGGATCCTCCAGCACCTTCCTGGGCCTTCTCCTTGTCGCGCCGCTCGTATTCAGCTTTCTGTTGCTCAACAAGCTGCTCGACTTTCTTGCAGCTCTGGAGATCGTGGCCCTTGGTGCGGTGGATCTTGCAATACTGCTTGTTGGTGTCGTCCTGCTTGTCGGCAACTGCCCCAGCTGCGGCAACTTCCTTGCCGGAGTTACCAGCTTTGGCTTCCTTGCCGGACTGCTCAACGACTAGCACCTCTTTACCTTTTTTCTTCCTGTTATTTCGCCGCCGGTTTTTCTTTGCCGGGGCAGCATCATCACTGTCAGATCCTCCTGCTCCTGGGTTCTCTCCGGGGAGTCTCCTCCCCTCCTCAGCACGTGCACACTTGTCGGCCAGGGCATATAGCTCACTGATGTCTATGATCTTGCACATCGCCACTTCCTCCTGCATCCTGCGGTTTCGCACGTTCTGATGGAACACGCTGATCACCGCGGCAGGGTGGACGTCTGGGATGTTGTGTTGTACGCTGCTGAATCTCTGAATGTACTTGCGCAGGGGTTCTCCTTCCTTCTGGGCGAGCAGATGAAGGTCACTCTCTTGGCCATGAGGCTTGTGGCCGCCTATGAAGGCGCCGACAAACTGATGGCATAGATCCGCCCAAGAGGATATGGAGTTGTCTGGCAAGTGCATGAGCCAGGATCTGACGTTGGGTTTGAGCACCAGCGGGAAGTAGTTGGCAAGGATCTTGTCATCCCGTCCCCCGGCAGCCTGCACCGCAATGGTGTAGATGCCGAGGAACTCCGACGGATGCGTCTTGCCGTCGTACTTCTCCGGTACGTCTGGCTTGAAGTTCTTCGTGCTGGGCCACTGGACTTGCCGCAGCTCACGAGTGAACGCAGGGCAACCTACCGCGTACGGTAGATCGCCTGGTTCCCCTGGCGCATGCATGTCAACAGAAGGCCCAGCGCGCTTGTCGGATTGACGTCGCGCTTCTCTTTGGCGCTCGATGCGAGTACGAGCGTCTTCTTGCTGTCGATCGTGAAGAACTTGGCGCTGATCGCGACGAGCTCGTGGATCCGACGATGCAGTGGAGTCGCTGTCGAGGTGGATCCGGCGAGTCGGCGATTTTGGCCTTCGGGGTGGTGATTGCATGGTGGTTGCACCCCCACCAGTCTCGTCGCCACCGGCTCGCGCCTGGCAACCCTGCCACGGCGGCGACGCGCTTGGCTGCCGCGGAGTGTCGGGGGCGTAGCCGATGAGACTCTGAATGGTGGCCCTCCATTCGTCGATCTTGTCCGACGTTGGAGGGTAATCCAGGAGCAGTTGAGCTCGCGCCAAAGCTTCTGCCAGAGTGGTGGGTGGCAGTGGCGGACGGCGCGAGGAGCGGGATGTGCTCGGACTTCTAACTATGTTAGAAGGAGCAGTATCCCGTCCAGGCGACCGTGTCTCGCTCGTGCTGGCACGTTGGCGTGCATGCTGGTCTTGAACGCCCCGGGATCCACCAGCTTGATCTTGGCCCAACAAACGTATGGTACTGCGAGTACCATGACGATGTTCGTCCTGTGCCTCCTGAGATGGGCGCGGAACAAGCGCGGACGTCGAGGTCTGCGCCACCTTGCCCTTGGGCCTGGCAGCGTCGTGAGCTTCCTCGTTGACATCCGTCCTTCCGCCAGCGTCTACCCCACCACCCGTTTGCTCCAGTGGCGGTGGGATCGACGTGGACGGAACAGCTTCCTCCGAAGCCTTCTTCTTCGGTGGCATGTTGATGAAGAAAATGAAGATCTAGCTCATGTGAACGCCGGATCAGATTCACACAATCTCGACGCCCCCCTACCTGGCGCGCCAAAGATGTCGGGGAAACTGATCCACGAACACCTATGGGACCGGCGGACCGAGCCCCTTTCGGTTCGGCGGGGGGCGGAGGTCGCACGAAGAGCGGATCGAGGCGAAACACACGAGCAGTTTACCCAGCTTCGGAACTCTCCGGAGAGATAACACTCCTACTGCTGCTTGTCTGATTCTATTATGTTTATGCTCGAGAGAGAGCTAAACGCTTTTCTGGCATCCGAATGATCCGAACCCCCCCCCCCCTACGTTGCGCATGGGCCTCCTTTTATATGCAAAAGGGGTCACCGACAGGTGGCAACGCAGAGAAGGGTAAAAGTGTAAAAAGAGGAGTGGTCGGTACAGCTACCTGTACAGTGTTTCCTACCTAACCCTGACGGCAGGGGACAAGGGCATTAAATGCCCGTCTGTGTAGCCCAAACAGTGCAGAAAAGGACCGTTAGGAGCGCTACCGCTCGCCATGATGGCGATCTTGTCAGCTTCGCATGCCACCACGCACCGCTGGCTGCACAGCCTCCCGCCACGCGCGCCTGAAAAGGCCCCCAGAGTGACACGTTGGTGGATGCGCTGGAGAGTGGGCACAGAGTGGCCGCCTGCCGCGGCAAGCGCCTTGCCGCAGCCGTTGTCTTGACGGGCCCGGAAGCTTGTCGCTCATCGGGACGCGCGGCGCGTCGCGGCAAGTTCCTTGAAATGCCTTGGTTGGCCTTCCCGGCAAGCTCCTCTTGCCGGGGCCTTGTCTTCTCAGCTCAAATACTTTGCTCTTGAATGGCTCCAAGCGAACCGCGGAGGACCTTGGCGATCGCCCGGCAAGCCTTGCCGCGGGGCGCTGCAACTGCCCGTGCACAAGTTCGGTGTACTAGGGTACCCCTATTCTAGTACACCGACAAAGAAGAACTAGAAATCTTTTTGGGTTTTCATTTTAATTCTAATACAAGCATGGAAGTTAAACTAACTAATTTTTTTGGTTTTTCTTAAGGTTTATCAAACACACAAGAAGAAAACTAGAAAAAGGAATTTAAACTAGCATGGATAATACAATGAAAGAGTATGAGCACCGACGACTAGTGTGTGAACATGAACGTAAAGTCGGTGAGAAATACGTACTCCCCCAAGCTTAGGCTTTTGGCCTAAGTTGGTCTAGTACCAAGGACCGCCTGGCTGATATCCATAAGTGAAACTGGGGTTGTACTGAGATGTAGCGGCAACCGCCTCCTGAGCAGCAGCGTGTTGGCGAGCTGCCTCCATTCCCCTCTCGTGTTCAGCTGCTTCCTCCCTGGTGACAACATATATTCCTTTTGCCTGATAATCAAAAAGGTAGGGAGCAGGAAGAGTAACAGGGACGACGTTGCGTCTGTCATAGATTAGTCGATAATGGAGGAATTGTTCATTCCTCTCAAGGAAATGATGATTGAACATAGTTTCTTTATCCAAATAAACAGGAGGTAGAATCATATCACCCTCTCGTGGGGCTATATTAAGATAATTAGCCACACGGGTTGCATAAATTCCTCCAAATAAATCTCCCTTTTCTACTATTATTCTGCAACCTACGTGCAACTATTTCCCCCAAGTTATAAACTTTATAACCTGACACAACACTCTTGAGGACACAAAGATTAGGGACACACATGTGACATGCTTCGTCCTTACCGCTAATGCATCTACCAATAAAGAGAGCAAAATAATGTATAGCAGGAAAATGAATGCTCCCTATGGTAGCTTGTGCTATGTCCCTAGATTCTCCCATAGTAATACTAGCAAGAAAATCTCTAAATTCAGATTTGCGAGGATCATTAATATTACCCCACTGCGGGAGTTTGCAAGCAGTTGTGAAATCCTCTAAATCCATGGTATAAGATGTATCATAAATATCAAACATGACACTAGGAGAATTACGCGCACAGATATATTGGAACCTCCGCACAAAGAATCAGTCAATTGATAGTACTGAGGACACTTACCTTGTAAGAAGTCCTCCAGCTCGGCATTATGCACATATGCGTCAAATTCCTCCTTGAAGCCTCCTTCGACCATAAAATCATCGGATGGCCACTCACAAGCTCGTACATCCGCGTCCCTCGGCAATTCAACATCTTGCTCACGTATAACAATCCTTGGCCCTTTCTTTGGCGAGGAACCACCTTGGTACATTCTTATAAGCATAATTCTTTTTCTGAAAATTTCTGAAATTTTAGTAACTTCAAAATAAAAGTGAATAAAACTAAACAAGATTGATAGCAACTACTCCTACAAGTGCCTAGAGCCTATATCTTGCATTGAAATTTCTTGGGACCTCAAAAATTTAACATGCAAGCTCAAGAACATGGTCACCTATGCAGCAAAAATTTGCAATGAATAAAGCACTAGAACAAAAACTAATTGGACCAATGGAGGAGTCACATACCAAGCAACAATCTCCCAAAGCAGTTTTGTAATGGAGCTTTGAGCAAGGAGATCGAAAATCGTAGCAAAATGAGCTAGAACTCATGCTTGAGCTGGATGGGGATTTTTTTTGGGGTAGAAGATGAAGTGTGTGGGTGCTGGCATAAGTGGAGGGGGCCACCAGGGGCCCACGAGATAGGGGGCGCGCCCTATAGGGGGGGCACCCTCCACTCTCATGGTCTGGTGCTTGCCCCTCCTGCAGTGATTTCAGTGCCTAAAATCCTCAAATATTCCATAAAAAAATAATACTAAATTTGCAGGGCATTTGGAGCACTTTTATTTTCGGGATATTTCGGATAATTCAGAAAACAGACAGATAATACTATTTTTGCTTTATTTATTCTAAATAACAGAAAGTAAAAAGAGGGTACATAAGGCTGTCCCTTCTAGTTTCATCCATCTCGTGATCACCAAATTGAATCCACTAACAAGGTTGATCAAGTCTTGTTAACAAACTCATTCTGAATAACACAGAACCGGAGAAATTTCGAATAACGCTAAGTTACCTCAACAGGGATATGGAAATCCCCAACAATAAGAATATCATACTTTTTCTTGACAGTAGGGAGAGGAAATTCAAAACCTCCAATAATAATAGTTGGAATTTTTCCAATAGTATTGATGCTATGAACTTGAGATTGTTTCCTCGGAAAGTGTACCATATGCTCATTACCATTAACATGAAAAGTGACGTTGCCTTTGTTGCAATCAATAACAGCCCCTGCAGTGTTAAGAAAAGGCCTACCAAGGATAATAGACATACTATCATCCTCGGAATATCAAGAATAACAAAGTTCGTTAAGATAGTGACATTTGCAACCACAACAGGCACATCCTCACAAATACCGACAGGTATAGCAGTTGATTTATCGGCCATTTGCAAAGATATTTCAGTAGGTGTCAACTTATTCAATTCAAGTCTATGATATAAAGAGAGGCATAACACTAACACCGGCTCCAAGATCACATAAAGCAGTTCTAACATAATTTCTTTTAATGGAGCATGGTATAGTTGGTACACCCGGATCTCCAAGTTTCTTTGGTACTCCACCCTTAAAAGTGTAATTAGCAAGCATGGTGGAAATTTCAGCTTCCGGTATCTTTCTTTTATTTGTGATGATATCCTTCATATACTTAGCATAAGGGTTTACCTTAAGCATATCAGTTAAGCGCATACGTAAGAAAATAGGTCTAATCATTTCAGCAAAGCGCTCAAAATCCTCATCATCCTTTGACTTGGATGGTTTAGGAGGAAAGGGCATGGGTTTCTGAACCCATGGTTCTCTTTCTTTATCGTGCTTCCTAGCAACAAAATCTCTCTTATCATAACGTTGATTCTTTGATTGTGGGTTATCAAGATCAACGGCAGGTTCAATCTCTACATCATTGTTTTTGCTAGTTTGAGCATCAACATGAACATTATCATTAACATTATCACTAGGTTCATGTTCATCACCTGATTGTGCTTCAGCATCAGAAATAGAAATATCATTGGGATTCTCAGGTGTGTCCACAGTAGGTTCACTAGAAGCATGCAAAGTTCTATCGTTTTTCTTTTTCTTCTTTTTAGAAGAACTAGGTGATGAGGAATAGTAGATGAGGAACATGAAAATATAATCATATGTCAAATATGTTTGGCTACTTCTAGATACTTCTGTTGTGGTCTAGTATTTCTTTTCTTTTCTTTATCCTACCTACTGTTTTCTAGAGTCTTCTAGTTGTGAGTAGCTATGAGTAGAATGGTGAACCTTAAATAATGTTTCTAGAGTATTCCACCTATAAGTAGAAGTATGTGAAGGCTTCCCAAAGCCATATAAATAGAGGTCCTCACCTCTACTTTGTACCCAGACTATCTACCCCTACCTATAATAGAACTTGTTGTTCTTATCTAAGATCTTGGAGTAGATCTTGTGCCCTAGGAGTTCTGGATTGAACTCTTGCTGCCCTATCAGCCTACATTCGCCTCTAGAGCAATATCTAGCGTAGCACGTTGAAGTTGTTCCTTCAACACTTGTGTTGTACACATTGTAGCAGCAAGGTGGAGTTGCTCCTCCACAACCTTTGTGCTGCTTCAGGTGGTATCAGAGCCTCGTTGACCCATAATCGTTCTTGATGTCCTCTTCGAGAGCAAGTTGCAGCAAGCAATGGAGCAATTGGAGAAGAGGGTGGATGCTGCTGAACAACAAATCAAAGAGCTGCGTGAAGATCTAAATAGGAGATTTGACTAGCTGGTTGAGATGATAAGAAAGGGTGTCCCCCTGCTACCAATGAAGGAGATTCATCTAAAGAAGAGGAAGATGTTCATCAAGGAAGAAGGAGAGGTAATCTTGGAGCAAGACCGCCACGACAACATGTTGTTCAACGTGCTTCAAGAAGGCCAATTTATGTTGAGGCTTCTGAAGGTGAATAATATGATGATGCCCTTGAAGAACCAAATCTCTACGCATATCGGAGAGCACCCAACCCTACATATGCAAGAGATACATACAAGGTGAAAGCTGAGATCCCAAGTTTTAATGGAAATGTTGACATTGAAGTGTGCCTGGATTGGTTATATGAAGTGGAGACTTTCTTTGAGGTCATGGAGGTTTCGGAAGATCGTAGAGTTCCTTTGGTCGCATACAAGCTGAAAGGAGAAACCGGTGCATGGTGGCATCACGTTCAAGAGGAGCGCAGGCTGAGAGGAGAACCTCGTGTTAGAAATTGGCGAAAAATGAAAGGCGTCTTGAAAGGGAGATTTTTACCCGCTGATTATGACCAGATCCTATTTATCCAATTTCAAAATTGTGCTCAAGGAAATAGGATTGTTTCAGATTACACGGAGGAGTTTCTAAGGCTACAAGTGAGGTGCAACCTTGCTAAAACTGAAGAGCAACAAGTTGCAAGGTACATCAATGGTCTCAATGATGCTATTCAAGATCGATTGATGATGCAACAAATCTGGTCCGCTGATCAAGCACAAGCTCTAGCCTTAAAGGCCGAGAGGTTTGTGAGGATGAGAAAGACAACTAAGGCTCCATATCCTCCATATCCTCATACCGAAGGCTCATCTAGGAGCCAACCTAATAGAGTGGAAGAAAAGACCACTCCACCAAAGACAAAATAGCCCATCCCGAAGCAAACTAGAGGCAAGGGTAAGGCAAATGAAGGCCCAAAGTGCTATAAATGTGGTAAAGAGGGACACATATCCAGTGGTTTTCCACTAAGGAAATTTGTTAACATGACTATCCATGATGGTGAAAGCGATGAGGAAGAATACGAATCTGAAGATGTAGACGGACAAGAGGTTCGTCAAGAAGAAGGTGAAGAGGTGGTATGTGTGATCCAGCGTGTCCTATGTTCCACACCACAACTCGATGACACACAACGAAAGAAAATATTTGAGAGCAAATGCACGGTGAATGGCAAGGTATGCAAACTAGTGATTGATAGTTGCAGCTACGAGAATCTTATCTCCCAGAAGTTGGTGGACCATTTAAAGCTTGAAACCCATGATCATCCAAATCCCTACACTATTGGATGGATCAAGAAAGGAGTGAATATGAGGATCACCAAACAATGCAACCTGCCACTTTCTTTGGGTAAGCATTATCGCTCAAATGTGTTGTCTGATGTGGTTGACATGGATGCCAGCCATGTTCTTCTTGGGAGGCCTTGGAAATTTGATGTGGATACTACACACAAGGGCATGGAAAATTCTTACTCTTTCATTTGGAACAAGAGAAGGATCATTATCTTACCAAACAAACCGAAGGTAATACCTCTAAGGAGGAGGGGAAAACTATGTTAACTATCTCCCATACCTATCATGAGTTTATGGAAGACTTGAAGCAGGCAGATTTGTGTGTTGCACTTGTTGTAAAGGGAGAAGAGCACCTGACTATTGAAATTCCAGCAAAGGTACGTGGTTTATTGGTAGAATTTCAGAACATACTTGGGGAGCCAGATGGCTTGCCACCGATGAGAGGAATTCAACATAGAATTGACTTAATTCCGGGAGCAAGTCTTCCTAATCTTCCACACTATCGACTGAGCCCAAAGGAGCATGATATATTGAAGGAGAAAGTGGAGGAATTGTTGCAAAAGGGGCACATTCGAGAAAGTATTAGCCCATGTGATGTACCAGCCCTACTCGCGCCAAAGAAAGATGGATCTTGGCGCATGTGTACGGACAGTAGAGCCGTTAACAAGATCACCGTAAGGTATAGATTCCCTATTCCCCGTCTAGATGATATGTTGGACCAGCTTAGTGGAGCAAGAGTGTTCACAAAGCTAGATTTAAGAAGTGGATATCATCAAATTCGTATAAGACCCGGGGATGAATGGAAGACCGCCTTCAAGACAAAGGAAGGGTTGTTTGAATGGCTAGTCATGCCATTTGGACTCTCAAATGCACCAAGTACCTTTATGCACTTAATGAATCAAGTTCTTAGACCCTTATTATCCCACTTTGTTGTGGTCTATTTCGATGACATCTTGATTTATAGCAAGGATGAGGATGAACACTTTGATCACATTCGGAAGGTGCTAGAAGTACTAAGGAAAAATGAGCTCTACGTCAACTTGAAGAAATGTGTTTTCCTGCAAACACAACTTATTTTCCTAGGATTCATCATAACATGTGACGGCATTCGTGTGTTGATTCTAAGGTTGAAGCAATCCGAGAATGGCCAACTCCTAAGACCATTTCTGAGGTAAGAAGCTTTCATGGCCTTGCAACTTTCTATAGGCGATTTGTTAAGAATTTCAGCACTATCATGGCACCAATTACCGAGTGTTTGAAGAAAGGAAAGTTCCAATGGGCAGAAGCAGCTGAAGATAGCTTCAATGTGATTAAACAAAAGCTATCACAAGCTCCTGTCTTGGTACTACCTGATTTCAACAAGACTTTTGAGTTGGAGTGTGATGCAAGTGGAGTAGGCATTGGAGCTGTCCTATCTCAAGAAAGGAAGCCCATTGCTTTCTTTAGTGAGAAGTTAAGTGAAGCTAGACAGAAATGGAGTACCCATCAACAAGAATTATACGCCGTTTTTAGAGCATTGAAAACTTGGGAAGTCTATTTGCTGCCTAAAGAGTTCATTGTTTATAGCGACCATCAATCCTTGAAGCATTTTGGAAATCAAAGGCATGTTGACCGCATGCTAGCAAGATGGGCAGCATATCTGGAGAGATTTAACTATCTCATCATGCATAAATCTGGAATAACTAACAGAGTGGCCGATGCTTTGAGTCGTCGTGCATGCCTCTTGACTTCTTTTGAAGCTGAACTTCCGGGCATGGATCAAATAAAGGAGTTGTATGAGGGTGACGAAGACTTTGGCCATGTTTGGGTAAAGCACGCAAGGGGCCAACCATTAGGTGATGACTATTTGATGCAAGATGGATATCTCTTCAAAAATGATCGTTTGTGCATTCCAAGAAGTTCTCTACATGACAAGCTGGTTAGAGAGCTCCATTCAAGTGATCTTAGTGGCCATGTTGGACGTGACAAGACTATCGCTAACCTGGAAGCTCGCTACTTTTGGCCATAACTAAAGAGAGATGCTGGAAAGTTTGTTCAACGGTGCCCCGTATGTCAGACCTGCAAAGGCCAAGTCCAGAACATAGGTTTATACATGCCTTTGCCTGTTCCTGTCGCTCCATGGGAGGACATTTCTATGGACTTTGTCTTGGGCTTGCCAAGAACAAGACAAGGAAGTGATGCTGTATTTGTGGTCGTGGATAGATTCTCTAAGATGGCTCATTTCATCCCATGCCACAAAACAACGGATGCTCATCATGTGGCAAACCTATTCTTTCGAGAAGTGGTCAGACTTCATGGAGTACCAAGGTCCATCATCTCAGACCGTGATATCAAGTTTCTTGTTGCATTTTGGCTCACTTTGTGGAAGCGATTCAACACTAAATTGAAATTTTCTAGCACTGCTCATCCACAAACAGATGGACAAACGGAAGTGGTGAACAAGTTTTTGGGTAATTTGATCCGTTGCATTTGTGGAGAAAGAAAGGGACAATGGGATTTGGCTTTATCTCTTGTAGAATTCTCCTACAATAACTCCAAGCATGGATCCACAGGAAGGAGCCCTTTTTCCATTGTCTACACTAAAGTTCCATCACATGTGGTGGACCTAGTGAAGCTACCATCAAGGGGAAACTCAAAATCAGCATTGTCCTTTGCTGATAATTACACCGAGTTATTTGAAGAGATTCGCGGTGCTTTGGAAGCACAAAATCAGAAATATAAACAACTTGTTGATTGCAAAAGGAGGCTCAAATCATTCCAAGCCTGTGATAAGGTGATGGTCTACCTTTGAAAAGAGAGGCTGCCTTTAGGTGTTAAAGGGAAACTTAGGCAGCAAAGGTATGGGCCCTTCTCTATCGTGAGGAAGCAAAATGATAATGCTTATGTGATATATCTTCCAAGCGATATGGTTATCTCCAACACTTTCAATGTTGCGGACTTGACTCTCTACCATCCAGAAGAAGCGCTCTATGAAGATAACTCAAGGGCGAGTTCCGAACAACCAGGGGAGAATGATGAGGAACAGTAGATGAGGAACATGAAAATATAATCATATGTCAAATCTGTTTGGCTACTTCTAGATACTTATGTTGTGGTCTAGTATTTCTTTTCTTTTCTTTATCCTACCTACTATTTTCTAGAGTCTTCTAGTTGTGAGTAGCTATGAGTAGAATGGTGAACCTTAAATAATGTTTCTAGAGTATTCCAGCTATAAGTAGAAGTATGTGAAGGCTTCCCAAAGCCCTATAAATAGAGGTCCTCACCTCTACTTTGTACCCAGAATATGTACCCCTACCTATAATAGAACTTGTTGTTCTTATCTAAGATCTTGGAGTAGATCTTGTGCCCTAGGAGTTCTGGATTGAACTCTTGCTGCCCTATCAGCCTACATTCGCCTCTAGAGCGATATCTAGCGCAACACGTTGAAGTTGTTCCTTCAACACTTGTGTTGTACACATTGTAGCAGCAAGGTGGAGTTGCTCCTCCACAACCTTTGTGATGCTTCACTAGGTGCCTCTAAATTGTTTCTCTGAGAATCCTGCTCGATTCTCTTAGGGTGGCCTTCAGGATACAAAGGTTCCTGAGTCATTCTACCAGTTCTAGTAGCCACTCTAACAGCAAAGTCATTTTTATTATTTAATTCATCAAGCAAATCATTTTGAGCTTTAAGTACCTGCTCAACTTGAATAGCAACCATAGAAGCATATTTGCTAACGAGGTGAAGTTCATCTTTAACTCTAGCTATATTATCGCCTACGCATCCTATCTCGAAAGCATTATTCTTTAACTCTCTACCAACATAAGCACTAAAACTTTCTTGTCTAGCCATAAAGTTATCAAATTCATCTAAGCACGGGCTACGAAATTTAGTAGATGGGATTTCAACTTTATCATATCTATAGAGAGAATTTACCTTTACTACCTGTGTCGGTTTATCAAGACAATGTGGTTCTTCAACAGGCGGTATATTAAGACCATGTATTTCTTCAATAGGTGGTAAATTCTTAACATCTTCAGCTTTAATACCTTTTTCTTTCGTTGACTCCTTTGCCTCTTGCATATCTTCAGGACTGAGAAATAAAACACCTCTCTTCTTCGGAGTGGGTTTAGGAATAGGCTTAGGAGTTGGCTCAATTAGTTCAGGAATTACTTCAGGAATTGGCTCGGGAAGAGTACAATTATTTTCATTAGTCAACATATTATTCAGTAGTATTTCATCTTCGTCGACTGTTCTTGTCGTGGAATTGTCACGTCAGATGTCCTCGTGAAAGTACTTAGTTGTGGAGCCATCGCAACTAGGAAGCTTGAAGGGGTTAATCCAGACAAGGGACACGAGAGGTTTTATACTAGTTCGGCCCCTTACGGTGAAGGTAAGGCCTACGTCTAGTTGGGTTGGTATTGATGTTTCGATGATCAGGGAGCGAGATACGCTATGCCCGGCTCTCGATGAGTTGTTTCTTGCCCTAAGCCGCCAGCATGTCGTCCCCTTATATACACAGGTTGACGCCCTGCGGCTTACAGAGTCCCGGCCGGCTTATAAACAGTGTCCGGCTCGGTGACTAGTTAAGTCTACCTTATGATACAAGTCATATTACTGTGGCGGTTTACTACAACGGGCCTTAAGTCGCCTGTGGGCCTTAAGCCCTCTATGAACCGCCATCTTCATACTTTGATCTTGGGCTTCTTTCTGGTGAGTCTTCTTTACATAACCCGGCCCCTCCTGGGCGGCTTACACAAATAGTTATATCCCCAACATTAGGCCCCAGATTGATTTGAACGTGTTCATGTCAATCTTAAAATACCTTATGGAACTGTCCTTCAGTCTTTTGTCTTGCGCGAAAATTTTAACCTGCCATGACGTCATCATCTGGATCTGGGTTAAATCACCGTGACGTCATCTTCAATAAACTTATTTTTACTCCATCATATCCTCCAACGGATCTCTGCCTTTACTGACCATCCCGAGAATCGAGGCGTCAGGGCCGCTGGATGATAATTCTTATCTCCTCGTTTCTCGCGCCGTCTCCTCGTTTCTCGCGCCGTCTTAGTTTTCCTTTCCTTATAAATAGGCGCGACCTAGGTCTTCCCATTCTCCTCCTTCCAGTCGTCTTCTTCCTCTTGCTGCTTCTTTGTCGCTCGAGCTCTGCCGCCGCCGCCATCGCAGATCTCGTCTTCACCAACTCCAGCCGCTGCATCAACCTGGTTTGACCAGAGTAACGCGACAACCTTCCGTTGCAACCCTGCATCCGTAAGTCTCCTCTTAGATCCACATTAAGACCTTCGAGTTCTTGCGTTCTTCGCTGTTTAGCAGTCCCTTTCATAGATTCCATTACCCCCGCTTTTTTTGATCTTTAGAGATGGTAGAAACCGATATGGTAGATTTTCCGCACCTACTTTGGACGTAGATAGATCCCTTTTTGTTACACAGAGGTCCCATTCGAGCTCTTGAACTTCATCTGCATCAGTTTTAGGTCTAGAAAATTTTCTTGTCAGTGTCATTTTTTGATCTCAAATATCAATAGGAGATTATGAAACATGTTTGTATCACCCGGAAAACTACTTCTGTCAAATACTCTTCCACACAACTGTCCATGTAGCCGGCTTAGATAAATGACACAGAATTGTGAACCTTACTTGCTCCTCATGACCTTAAGAAGTTGGAACTGCTTTTGATACATGTGGCGGCTTAGACACTGTTGCACAACTATCCTTATATCATTAGGCCCCTTATTAAGCCGCCACCTTGAATAATTAAGATATTTCTTCCGGGTTAAAATTGAACCGGGTCTTCTTATTTTGTCGTAGGCCAGCTGTTGTCATGGCACCTAAGGCAACCAAGGCTCCTGTGACCTGCAATTGGGTCCCATCCATAGTCACTAATAGTAAACTATCTGAATTTGTGAAGTCCGGCCATTTGCCAAAAAAGGAGGTCATGTCTTATCGTACCCCTGACCCTTTTGAAGAGAGGCCTCAACCCAAAGAAGGGGAGGTAATAATTTTTACGGATCATATGAACCGGCTATTTGCTCCTCCCGGCTCAAAATTCTTCAGGGAGGTTTTGAACTTCTCTGATCTTAGACCTCAAGACATTGGACCCAATTCTGTGTCAAATATTTGCAATTTCCAAGTCTTCTGCGAGGTGTACCTGGGAGAGGAGCCAAGTCTGCTATTGTTCAAGGAACTTTTCTACTTGAACCGGCAAAATGAACGTGCCAACGGGCCCAATCTTGAGCTTGGCGGCATCTCGATCCAGCGACGGAGAGACTGCCTTTTTCCTTATGCTGAACTGCCGAGTCACCCAAAAGATTGGAACCAAACGTGGTTCTACTATCAGGACACTTCTCCGGCTGATGAGAAGCCTCTGCCTGGCTTTCACGCCCTACGCCTTGAGTCCAACCATCCGCTAGCAGACAAACTGACGACCGTTGAGCATCTGCCTCTCAATCCCACCATCAAGAAGATCAAAGCTCTCTTGGGAAACGGTTTAAACAGCATCGATCTGGTCCGAGTCTGGGTCACTTGGCGAGTACTTCCATTAAGCCGCCATTCCGGCTTAATGTGCACTTACACAGGCGAAAAGGATGACCCATTACGCCATAGTCCTGACGACTTACCAGATGATGTGGTGGATGCTACGACCCAGTCGCTGCTGAAGGAGGGCACTGTGACGAGTAACACCTTCAGCTTACTTCCCTTTTGCAAGAAGAACCCGGCCCCTGCAGTAAGCTATCAATCTTAATAAATACTCTTTGCTATATTATACCTTTTTTGTACTCATAATTCCTTATCCTTTTCCACAGGCCGATGATAACTTCTGGAAGGTCAAATATGACCATGAGGCTGCCAAACAAGCCAGAACGACCAAGAAAACCGACAGGAAAACCGCCAAGACGGGAACCTCAAAGAAGAAGAAACCCAGCACCTCCGACTTACTCAAATTGGATGATAGTTCTTCGGATGATGAAGAGGTAATCTTTAAATTTTCTTAATTCCCTTGTCTTTACTTGTCTGACATTCTATCCCTTCAGGAGGATACGGGGAACAGTCAAGTAGACGATGAAGAGATAACTATAATCTCCTCCGACTCAGAGCCTTTGCCAAAGCAAAAGATCCGAAGGGTGACCCGGAAAGTAAGATTTTCACATCCTCTTGCATATCAAGATCCTCAATTTCTTTTGAAGCAATAACAGCTTGAGAACCGGAGGCAGACCCGGAACAACAAGGATGTAGAACTCTCCTCCGGCTTACCTGACATAACCAGGAAGCGTCGGACTGAGGTTATCTCCCATTTACGTTCTGTTTTACCTTTAGCGGGCTTAATTCGTCAACCTCTCAATTCGTCTGACTCCAATTATCAGGATACCTCTCCTTCTTCCGACGAATCCATGCAATCAAACTTGTCGGCTTTCAAAACTGCTCCCGGGTAATGTAACCTTATGTACCTTGAGCTTTACTTTACCCATACTTTAGTATTCATCCTTCTGCCTTTGTTAACAGCATGCAAGTGAAACCCAGCAAGAGGGCAAAGAAGAATAAGCCGTCCCAAGACCCGATTGTAACTGAACCGGTGATTAATACGTCTGCTCCAGACAGCTCTACCCATCAGCCGCCTGAACCGGCCTCTGACATTCTAGTGCCAACTTATGACCCGCCTGCCGAAGATACTCTCAATAGCTCCGATAACCCGGAAGCTCCTAGCCCGGTCAAGACGTCTGAACCGGAAGTTAAGTTTGTGAAAAATCAATTTGTTGAACCTGGGCGGCCTACTATCCTCGCCAAATGTTCTGCCAAAGAAGAACTTGTCGAACGCCGAAAGGCCAAGCAGGATATTACGGATTATACTCACATAAGCATTGGTGTTATAGTCTCGGGCTATATGAATCAAGTGCATAATAGCCGTGACCTGGAAATTGACATGGTAAAACAAATACAACACAAATCTGAGGTATAACTTATACTATTTACCTGAATCTTACATACTGTACCAGCCCCCCAAGTCTATTGCTTATGAATAAATATGTTGTAGACTTAGAAATATGATTTACTTGTTAGTTTATCCGGTTCAAAGAGAATATATTTAACCCGGTTATAACATGATAGTTTTAAATTTGCAATATACATTAGCCCCCAAGGGTCAAGTATCTTTACTTGTAAAGTGCTTGAGACTTAATATGTGTGACCCGGTATGATAGGTTTAAAATTCTTCAGCATACATTAGCCCCCAAGTGCCAAGTATATTTACTTGTAAAGTGCTTGGGACTTGAATGTTACCTTACCGTGATCCTTACCATAACCTGGTGTCAATGCAGGCCACCATAAGTCAATTTGAATCGGAGCTTGATGTCCTGAAGAGTCGTCTGGAAACTCAAGAACTTGAAACTCAGAAGGCCAACTCCAAATTTGAATTCAGCGTCTCTGAAAATGAGAAGTTGAAGAAAAATTTTGAGTCAGAGAAGAAAGCTTGGGCTGATGAGAAGGCTTCACTGGTGACTCGGGCCGAGACAGCAGAAACATCTCTTGCAGAGGCAACAACCGAGTTGTCTGACTTAAAATGGCAGATATCTCAAATGGTCTCAGCCATCTTTGTTAAGTTACTGTGCAAAACCTCAAACATTGTAACCTTACAATGACTATTGTAATAATTACTTCCGGCTGACTATTATGCTTGTGCACACACAGGCCCCAGGAGTACCAACCTTAAGCAAAACATGCTGATCAAACTTAAAGCAGTTTACACCTTAGTGGAGCAGCTGTACTCCGGGTCACAATGTGCCTTGGCCGTTGTAGCCTTATCAAACACCCCTCCTTGCCTCTTACAAGATGTGCTGAAGCATCTTGCTGTGCTACCTCAGCGAATTCAGGATTTAAGGCTGTCATCCGCAAGAGCCGGAGCCGTAGCTGCATTGAGCCGGGCGAAAACATGGCTTCCAGAGCTAGACCCGGCCGACCTTGCTCTTGGATACCCCAGTCGGAAGGAGGACGGCACTGTATTTGATGATCATGAATTTATCGCCTGCGTCAAAGTCATACGTCCTGTGGCGACCCTCATTGGGAACGATACTGACCTCACCAAGTACTCTTCGGGCTATGACAGTGAGAACCGGAGAATTCCAAACATTCCATATGATGAAGTCAGCCTGATCCCTCCTATTCGTAAGCATACTTTTGCCCCTGAAGTGGACCCAGCCGGTTTAATAGATGATGAAGCTGAGTTTGAAGCTTTGAGCGGCATTGACTGGGCCTCGTCAACTTTCCAGGACAAGACAACCGACGGAGAAGCGGAGAAGGATAACCCAGAGTCTTCAAGCCAGTCGAAGGAGTAAGTCGCCGGGTGTTCTGCAAAAACAATGCTTCATTTGTTCAGACTCGGGGAGTCTTGTAATAGGGTAGAAAAAACTTCTCAATGTTTGTCATGCCTTCACGCATGTTCCGAGCGCTTAGTCACTTTCGTAAGCCGCTATTGCTATAGATTTCAGACTTACGTTTAACCCTTTATTCCTTTGACGTTTAAATTTTGCTTGCCTTATCCTGCACATGAAACAAACAAAAGTTCCCTTGGCGGTTTATCACGCCGGGGGTCACATAAAGTATTGATAACCTGGAACACAAACCAAAGGCATCATATACAGACCGGTTTATGACTATATAATAGCATACCTGCGATCCCTTTGATAATTTTTCCTACTTACATGATGTTCATCTGGCACTTAACAACATGGGAGGACCAAAATTTAAACCGGAAGAGACGAAAAGCATCTCATAATGCTTTCCAGAAGGTCTCAAGATATTCAAAATAGTTATACTTATGATGAATAATAAACAACATTCACAGGCTTCTGATTCAAATACGATCAGTAAACCATTCCAAAGGGGTTAAGCTAAGATTCGGATACGATCATATAGCCCCCAGTGGCTTTGGTGATGCCGATCAAATGGGTATCGACAGCTATGTCTCTTTGGTTCGGATACGACCCATGTTTGAACAGGAAGCCCCCAAGTGACCATAAGAGTTGTTTAATGACGCTGATTCGAATACGATCCACGTCAGGCCCAAAGGGGTTAAGTTGTGATTCAAATATGATCAAGAAGCCCCCAAGTGGGTTTGGCAGTATGCCGATCAAGCGGGTATCGACAGCTATGTTCTCTTTGGTTCGAATACGACCTATGTTTGAACAGGAAGCCCCCAAGTGATCATGGCTAGATTCAGATATGATCATAAGCCGGACCAAAGGGAAAGCCGGATTCAGATATGATCCGCTCCCTGTTGGTAGTGTCCACCACCTGATAAAGAAGACATAAAAACATTCCTTATGGGAAAAGAGGACAGAGGTCCTGCTTTATTGCTTTATATAATATGTACATCGTCAAAAGTATATACATCTTAAGAGCCGGTGGCTCAAGTATAGTAAGGTCGAAGATGGGCGATATTACACGGCCGGCGGGTCTCCTCCTCCGACTTACATGAGTCCTTGTGCTCTCGAATATCAATGAGGTAGTATGACCCGTTGTTCAGATTCTTGCTGACCACAAAGGGTCCTTCCCAAGGCGGAGATAGCTTGTGCATGTCAGATTGATCCTGGATGAGCCGGAGCACCAAATCACCTTCCAGAAAGGTTCTGTTCTTGACCCGGCGGCTGTGATAACGGCGCAGGTCTTGCTGGTAAATCGCCGAGCGGGCTATTGCCAAGTCTCGCTCCTCATCCAACAAGTCAAGTGCCTCCTGACGAGCCTTTTCTTTGTTCGCCTCAACATAAGCCGCCACACGGGGTGATTCGTGTCGGATGTCACTTGGTAGAACTGCCTCTGCTCCATAGACCATGAAAAAAGGTGTGTAACCCGTAGATCTGTTAGGCGTAGTGTTGATGCTCCATAATACAGAGGGTAACTCCTCCACCCAGCAACCCGGAGTCTGTTTTAAGGGGACAAAGAGCCGGGGCTTAATACCCTTCAGTATCTCTTGATTATCTCTTTCTGCTTGACCATTGGATTGAGGATGAGCAACAGCCGAAACATCAAGCCGGATATGTTCTCGTTGACAGAACTCTTCCATGGCTCCCTTGGAAAGATTAGTACCATTATCAGTTATAATGCTGTGTGGGAAACCAAAACGAAAGATCACCTTTTTCATGAACTGAACCGCTGTGGCCGCATCACATTTACTGACTCGCTCCGCCTCAACCCACTTTGTAAACTTATCCACTGCCACCAGGAGATGTGTCTTTTTATCCTTAGACCTTTTCAAAGGTCCAACCATGTCAAGCCCCCAGACTGCGAATGGCCAAGTAATTGGGATCATCCTTAATTCTTGAGCCGGCACATGAGCACGTCGTGAGAACTTCTGACAACCGTCACATTTACTGACCAGATCCTCCGCATCAGCATGAGCCGTGAGCCAGTAGAAACCATGACAGAAAGCCTTGGCCACAAGAGATTTTGAACTGGCATGATGACCACAATCTCCTTCATGAATCTCACGAAGTATCTCTTGTCCTTCTGCAGGCGACACACAGCATTGAAACGCCCCTGTCACACTGCAATGATGCAACTCACCATTAACAATCGTCATGGATTTGAATCGTCTGACAATTTGTCTTGCCAAAGTTTCATCCTCTGGTAACTCTCCTCGTATCATGTAGGCCATATATGGCACTGTCCAATCCGAGATAACATGAAGAGCTGCCACCAGCTGGGCCTCCGGCGTTCGACAAGTTCTTCTTCGGTAGGCACCTTGACAGAAGGGTTATGCAAAACATCAAGAAAGGTGTTAGGTGGCACCGGCTTACGTTGAGATCCCAGCCATCTTAAAGCATCATCCGCCTCATTCTTCCTTCGATCAATGTGCTCCACTTGATAACCTTTGAAATGTCTAGCCACAACATCTACTTCACGTCGATAAGCCGCCATGAGAGGATCCTTGGAATCCCACTTGCCTGACACTTGTTGAGCCACGAGATCTGAGTCGCCCAGACACCTTACCCGGCTTAAGCTCATCTCCTTGGCCATCCGGAGACCATGGACTAAGGCCTCGTAGTCAGCTGCATTATTAGTACATGGAAACATAAGCCGGAGTACATAACGAAATTTATCACCTCGAGGGGAAGTTAAAACAATTCCAGCCCCCGAGCCTTCTAGCTGCCTGGACCCGTCAAAGTGAATAGTCCAAGATGTGTTATCTGGCTTCTCCTCAGGTGCCTGCAACTCTGTCCAATCATTGATAAAGTCCACCAAGAACTAAAACTTAATAGCAGTACGTGGCATGTACTTCAAACCATGAGGCCCAAGCTCGATAGCCCACTTGGCGACTCGTCCTGTGGCCTCCCTATTCTGGATGATGTCTCCCAAAGGGGCAGAACTTACCACAGTTATAGGATGACTTTGAAAGTACTGCTTCAACTTCCGGTTGGCCATAAACACTCCGTAAATGAGTTTCTGCCAATGTGGATACCTTTGTTTAGACTCAATGAACACCTCACTGATATAATAAACCGGCCGTTGAACCGGATGCTCCTTGCCAGCTTCCTTACGCTCCACCACGATGGCAACACTGACCGCTCGTGAATTAGCAGCCACATATAACAGCAACGGCTCTCTGTCAATGGGAGCCGCAAGAACCGGTGGTTTAGACAATTGCCTCTTCAAGTCTTCAAAGGCAGCATCCGCAGCATCACTCCAAACAAAAGTGTCAGTTTTCTTCATCATCTGATATAATGGAATGGCCTTCTCACCTAACCGGCTTACGAACCGGCTTAAAGCGGCAACACGACCCGCCAGGCGCTGAACATCATTGATGCACGCCGGCTTAGCCAGAGAGGTAATCGCCTTAATCTTCTCCGGATTAGCTTCAATGCCTCTGTTTGACACCAGAAAACCTAAGAGCTTGCCTGCAGGTACACCAAACACACACTTGGCCGGGTTAAGCATCATCTTGTAAACCCGGAGATTATCAAAGGTCTCTTTCAGGTCAGATATCAAGGTTTCCTTTTCCCTGGACTTCACCACAATGTCATCTACGTAAGCATGAACATTACTCCCAATTTGATCGTGCAAACAGTTCTGCACACACCGCTGATAAGTCGCCTGGGCGCTTTTGAGTCCAAATGGCATAGATACATAACAGAAGGCTCCAAACGGAGTAATGAAAGCTATCTTCTCCTGGTCCTTAACTGCCATCTTGATCCGATGATAGCCAGAGTAAGCATCCAAGAAGCTCAAACGTTCCCAACCCGCCGTAGCATCAATGATTTGATCAATACGGGGGAGAGCAAAGGGATCAGCCGGACAAGCCTTGTTTAAGTCCGTGTAATCCACACACATCCGCCAAGTGACGTTCTTCTTGAGCACTAACACCGGATTAGCCAACCACTCCGGGTGAAAAACTTCAACAATAAACCCGGCCGCTAAGAGCCGGGCGACCTCTTCCCCAATAGCTTTCCGTCTCTCTTCGTTGAACCGTCGGAGAAACTGCCTGACCGGCTTATACTTTGGATCAATATTGAGAGTGTGCTCAGCGAGTTCCCTCGGTACACCCGGCATGTCAGAAGGTTTCCATGCAAAGATGTCCCGGTTCTCACGGATGAACTCGATGAGCGCGCTTTCCTATTTAGGATCCAAATTGGCACTGATACTGAACTGCTTAGAGGCATCTCCTGGGGTAAAGTCAACAAGCTTTGTCTCAGCAGCCGATTTAAACTTCAATGTCGGGTCATGCTCAGTTGTTGGTTTCTTGAGGGAGGTCATATCCGCCGGGTCAACATTGTCTTGATAAAATATGAGCTCCTCCGCGGCACAGGCAGACTCAGCGTAAGCCGCGTCGCCTTCTTCACATTCCAAGGCCACCTTTTGACTCCCATGCACAGTGATGGTGCCCTTGTAACCCGACATCTTGAGCTGTAAGTAAACGTAACACGGCCGTGCCATGAATTTAGCATAAGCCGGTCGCCCAAATAGAGCGTGATATGGACTCCTGATTTTAACCACTTCAAACGTCAATTTCTCAGCCCTGGAATCATACTCATCTCCAAAAGCCACCTCCAATTCAATCTTGCCAACTGGGTAAGCCGACTTGCCGGTAACCACCCCATGGAAAACAGTGTTGGATGTTCTTAGATTCTTCTCAGTCAACCCCATGCACTGAAAAGTCTCATAATAGAGGATATTGATGCTGCTACCTCCGTCCATGAGTACCTTAGTGAATTTATATCCACCAACCTGGGGTGCTACCACCAAGGCTAACTGACCCGGATTATCGACTCGTGGAGGGTGATCCTCTCTGCTCCATATAATGGGTTGCTCTGACCATCTCAAATAACGAGGAATTGCCGGCTCAATAGAATTTACGGCCCTCTTATGAACCTTCTGGTCACGTTTGCATAAGCTAGTGGTAAACACATGGTACTGGCCACCACTCAACTGTTTCGGATGGCTTTGATAACCTGGCTGCTGCTGCTGTTGCCCTCCCTGACCAGACTGTTGTTGATTATTTCCACCCGGAGGTCCCTGAAAACCGGAGTTTGAGCCACCGCCCGGGCCATCAAAGCCACCAGCCCCTGAACCGCCGCCAGATCCATGACTGCCATCAAAGGTATTGGAATTTTTAAACGCTTTCATGATCACGCAATCTTTCCACAGGTGTGTAGCGGGGTGCTCCCAGGTGTCGTGTTTCGGGCAGGGCTCATTGAGTAGCTGCTCAAGAGATGGGCCTGACCCGCCGAATCGAGGCCACTTACCCTTACATCTCTGATTGTTACCCTATGCATTAGCGTTGGCTACAAACTCTGGGTTGCCGTCCGCCTTACGCTTATTGCCGCTTTGATTCACCGGGTTGTGCTGTTGACCCTTTCCATTGTCGTTCCTTTTTCCCTTCCCTGTCTTCTCATCGTCCAACGCGGGATCCTTGGTACTATCAGAATCGGCATATTTGACTAAAGCTGCCATTAGCATACCCATATCCTTGCAGTCACGTTTAAGGCGCCCCAGTTTCTGCCTCAGCGGCTCAAAGCTGCAATTCTTCTCCAACATAAGGACTGCAGAGCCGGCATCCATCTTATTAGATGAATGAATTATCTCCTTAACCCGGCGTACCCAATGGGTGGTGGATTCACCCTCCCCCTGCTTACAATTCATCAAGTCCACGATCGACATAGATTGCTTATAGGTGTCCTTGAAGTTCTGGATGAAACGGGCTTTTAACTCCTCCCACGAACCAATGGAATTGGGTGGTAAGCTTTTTAACCAACACTGGGTCATTCCATCTAACATCATGGTGAAATATTTAGCCATTGCCGCGTCACTAACTTCCAACAGCTCCATGGCCATCTCATAACTCTCAATCCATGCTCCAGGCTGTAAGTCGGCCGTGTAATTTGGCACTTTTCGAGGTCCCTTGAAATCCTTGGGCAGGCGCACGTTGCGCAAAGCCGGTACCAAACAAGGAACACCACCGGTTCTAGTGGCTACTCCCATCTCAACAGAAGTCGTTGGATACTCCGGAATATTCTGATGAGCCGCCTGTTGAGACGCCAGCTGAGCTGCCTGCTCATTCTCCTAACGTACTCGGTCTTGCACCGGGTTATAGCCGCCATGTTGGCGTTGGGCATTTCTTGACAAAGCTTCAGATTCCATGTGCCTGCTGTAACTCGGGCTCCGGTTCTGACGAGGCGGTGCTAACCAAGGCGGAGGAGTTGAATGAATCCTGTCCATGCTGTAAGAATAGGTCTCTTGCTGAGCCAGGGCCGTCTGGAGAAGCTCTCTGACCCTCCGGTATCGGCACATAACGCGGTGGTGCCATGCTCACATGAGGAGGCGGCATCTCTCGAGGCTGAGTCGGTCCTCCTGCTCCGGCTGTCATAAACTGATTGGCATCTGGCGGGTTACTTGGGCCGGCTCCGGGTGTAGCGAAAAGAACCCGAGGGTCGTAATTCGGAGGTAAACGGGATTGGGTCTTCTGGTGTCTCCTCCTCATTACCTCATTGGACGCATTTAAGCTCATCGTGAGCTGGTAAGCCTCTGACTGCAACCGCTGTGTCCGGGCGTCGAGAGCCGCCTGCTCTGTAGCTAGTCTAGTATCCTCAGCTGCCAAGGCCTCCTTGGCCTGAGCTATCTCCTCACGCACCCGTGCCACCTCCGCGTCATGCTCATCTTTGTTCGCAGGGATAACCGTGGTGGTTAACAGGGTCGTAAGCTTGTCCATGAGGTCCATCAGTACTTGAGCTGGCGGGCGCGCAGGGCCACCTGCCCCGGCTGTCCCTATCCCGGATGTTATTGCTGCAGCAGCTGTAGAATTATAACCGGGTTGAGTCCCAGCCATAAAGATTCCTGCCCATCTCGGCGGCTCATAGGGGTCCGGAATATTGATGCCATCGGAACAGCCCCCGAGCACGCCGTCTCGCACCTGGTACAACGAATCCGTTGAACCGGCAGACGAATCATCGTCTGACTGGACGGCCGTCTCACCACCATCTTCAGATCCTTCAGGAAGTTCCTCTCCGTGGATGCAGCCCACGAAAGCACGCTTCATGACGGGTTGAGCTTGGGTCTTCCTCGCATGCTAAGCCATCTCGGTGAGGTCCGTGTTGCTGTCCGGCTCAGGTCCCGGCTCTCTAATCCGGCCGATGAAGACGTGGATTCCACCGAAGGGGACCCGGTACCCGTACTCGATTGAGCCGGCCTCGGGGCCCCAGCCTTCGTCGTCGATGTAGATCTTGCCGCGACGACTCTTGGTCACCCGGCCCACTACGTATCCCTTGAGCCCTTCGAAGTTGCCCTTCAAGAACTCAAATCCACTGTGCGCTGGCCCCATGGTGGGCGCCAACTATCGTGTAATTGTCACGTCAGATGTCCTCGTGAAAGGACTTAGTTGTGGAGCCATCGCAATAAGGAAGCTTGAAGGTGTTAATCGGGACAAGGGACACGAGAGGTTTTATACTAGTTTGGCCCCTTACGGTGAAGGTAAGACCTATGTCTAGTTGGGTTGGTATTGATGTTTCGATGATCAGGGAGCGAGATACGCTATGCCCGGCTCTCGAAGAGTTGTTTCTTGCCCTAAGCCGCCAGCAGGTCGTCCCCTTATATACACGGGTTGACGCCTTGCGGCTTACAGAGTCCCGGGCGGCTTATAAACAGTGTCTGGCTTGGTGACTAGTTAAGTCTACCTTATGATACAAGTCATATTACTGTGGCGGTTTACTACAACGGGCCTTAAGTCGCCTATGGGCCTTAAGCCCTCTATGAACCGCCATCTTCATACTTTGGTCTTGGGCTTCTTTCTGGTGAGTCTTCTTTACGTAACCCGGCCCCTCCTGGGAGGCTTACACAAATAGTTATATCCCCAACAGTTCTTTCCCTGAAAACACAACCAACACAACTATCCAAGTAGTCCTTGGAAGCATCGGTTAGTCCATTATAAATGATATCAAGTATTTCATTTTTCTTGAGAGGATGATCAGGCAAAGCATTAAGTAACCGGAGAAGCCTCCCCCAAGCTTGTGGGAGACTCTCCTCTTTGATTTGCACAAAATTATATATTTCCCGCAAGGCAGCTTGTTTCTTATGAGCAGGGAAATATTTAGCAGAGAAGTAATAAATCATATCCTGGGGACTACGCACACAACCAGGAGCAAGAGAATTATACCAAGTCGTAGCATCACCCTTTAATGAGAACGGAAATATCTTAAGGATATAAAAATAGCGAGACTTCTCATCATTAGTAAACATGGTGGCTATATCATTTAACTTGGTAGGATGTGCCACAATAGTTTCAGATTCAAGGCCATAAAAAGGATCAGATTCAACTAAAGTAATAATCTCAGGATCAACAGAGAATTCATAATCCTTATCAGTAACACAAATAGGTGAAGTAGCAAAAGCAGGATCGGGTTTCATTCTAGCATTAAGAGATTGTTGTTTCCATTTAGCTAATAATTTCTTAAGATCATATCTATCATTGCAAGCAAAGATTTCCCTAGCAGCTTCTTCATTCATAACATAACCCTTAGGAACAACAGGCAATACATAATCATTGGGAGAACCTTCATCATCACTATCATCAATAATAGCATCGTCAATATTTTCATTCCCCCTAACTCTAGCAAGGTGTTCATCAAGAAATTCACCTAATGGAAAAGTAGTATCACGCACAGAAGTAGTTTCATCATGCATAGCAGAAGTGGCATCATCAATAACATGCGACATATCAGAATTGATAGCAGTAGCAGGTTTAGGTGTCGCAAGCTAACTAATAACAGAAGGAGAATCTAGTGCAGAGCTAGATGGCAGTTCCTTACCTCCCCTCGTAGTTGAGGGCAAAATAGTAGTTCGGTCGTCTTTCAAGTTCTTCATAGTGATCAACAGATATAAATCCCAACTGACTCAGAGAATAGAGCTATGCTCCCTGGCAACGGCGCCAGAAATTAGTCTTGATAACCCACAAGTGTAGGGGATCGCAACAGCTTTCGAGGGTAAAGTATTCAACCCAAATTTATTGATTCGACACAAGGGGAGCCAAAGAATATTCTTGAGTATTAGCAGTTGAGTTGTCAATTCAACCACACCTGGATAACTTAGTATCTGCAGGAAAGTATTTAGTAGCAAAAGTGGTATGATAATAAAGTTAACAGTGCAAAAGTAATAATAGTTGTTTTTGGGTTTTTGTAGCAGTTGTAACAGTAGCAAAGGAAAAGTAAATAAGCGAAGAACAATATGTGAAAAGCTTGTAGGCAATGGACCAGTGATGGATAATTATGCCGGATGTGATTCCTCATGTAATAGCTATAACATAGGGTGACATAGAACTAGCTCCAGTTCATCAATGTAATGTAGGCATGTATTCCATAAATAGTCATACGTGCTTATGGAAAAGAACTTGCATGACATCTTTTGTCCTACCCTCCCGTCGCAGCGGGGTCCTAGCGGAAACTAAGGTATATTAAGGCCTCCTTTTAATAGAGAACCGGAACAAAGCATTAGCACATAGTGAATACATGAACTCCTCAAACTACGGTCATCACCGAGAAGTATCCCGATTATTGTCACTTCGGGGTTGTCGGATCATAACACATAATAGGTGACTATAGACTTGCAAGATAGGATCAAGAACACACATATATTCATGAAAACATAATAGGTTCAGATCTGAAATCATGGCACTCGGGCCCTAGTGACAAGCATTAAGCATAGCAAAGTCATAGCAACATCAATCTCAGAACATAGTGGATACTAGGGATCAAACCCTAACAAAACTAACTTGATTACATGGTAAATCTCATCCAACCCATCATCGTCCAGCAAGCCTACGATG
Organism: Triticum aestivum; assembly: GCF_018294505.1. Lineage (NCBI taxonomy): Eukaryota > Viridiplantae > Streptophyta > Magnoliopsida > Poales > Poaceae > Triticum > Triticum aestivum. The sequence continues at coordinate 397,464,324 of NC_057813.1, forward strand.
GAATTCCTCACGCACGGCGGAGAGCATCATGAAATTGGTGATGGAGGATGGTTGATGATGACGACGGCGACGAATCCCCCTCTCCGGAGCCCCGAACGGACTCCAGATCAGCCCTTCCGAGAGAGATTAGGGCTTGGCGGCGGCTCCGTGTCGTAAAACGTGATGAAACTTTCTCTCTGATTTTTTTCTCCCCGAATGTGAATATATGGAGTTGGAGTTAAGGTCGGTGGAGGTCCAGGGGGCCACGAGATAGGAGGGCGTGCCCTACAGGGGGGGCGCCCTCTATCTCGTGGACAGGCCCTGGGCCCCCTGGTGTATTTCTTTCACCCAGAAATTCTTATTAATTCCAAAAAGTGCCTCCGTGGATTTTCAGGACATTCTGAGAACTTCTCTTTTCTACACATAAAACAACATCATGGCAGTTCTGCTGAAAACAGCGTCAGTCTAGGTTAGTTTCATTCAAATCATGCAAGTTAGAGTCCAAAACAAGGGCAAAAGTGTTTGGAAAAGTAGATACTTTGGAGATGTATCAATGCCCCGGAAGGCATCCCCTCTTTCGTCTTCGTCTATCGGTAACTTTACTTGATGCTATATTTTTATTCCCCACATGATATGTGTTTTGCTTGGAGCATCTTGTATGATTTGAGTCTTTGATTTTTAGTTTACCACAATCATCCTTGCTGTACACACCTTTTTCGAGAGACACACATGAATTGGAATTTATTAGAATACTCTATGTGCTTCACTTATATCTTTTGAGCTAGACAATTTTGCTCTAGTGCTTCACTTATACCTTTTTAGAGCACAGTGGTGGTTTTATTTTGTAGAAATTATTGATCTCTCATGCTTCACTTATATTATTTTGAGAGTCTTTTAGAACAGCATGGTAATTTGCTTTGGTTATAAAATTAGTCCTAATATAATGGGCATCCAAGTTGGGTAAAATAAAAACTTTCATATGGAGTGCATTAAACACTATGATAAATTTGATACTTGATAATTGTTTTGAGATATAAAGGTGGTAATGTTAGAGTCATGCTAGTTGGGTAATTATGGAATTGAGAAACACTTGTGTTAAAGTTGGCAAGTCCCGTAGCATGCACATATGGTGAACGTCGTGTGACAAATTTGAAGCATGGGGTGTTCTTTGATTGCCTTCCTTATGAGTGGAGGTCGGGATCGCGTGATGGTTAACTCCTACCAACCCTTCCCCTAGAAGAATGCGTAGTAGTACTTTGCTTCGAGGGCTAATAAACTTTTGCAATAAGTATATGAGTTCTTTATGACTAATGTGAGTCCATGGATTATACGCACTCTTACCCTTCCGCAATTTGCTAGCCTCTACGGTACCGTGCATTGCCCTTTCTCACCTCGAGAGTTGGTGCAAACTTCGCCAGTGCATCCAAACCCCGTGATACGATACGCTCTATCGCACATAAACCTCCTTATATGTTCCTCAAAATAGCCACCATACCTACCTATTATGGCATTTCCATAGCCATTCTGAGATATATCGCCATGCAACTTTCCACCGTTCCGTTTATTATGACACGCTCCATCATTGTCATATTGCTTTGCATGATCATGTAGTTGATGTTGTATTTGTGGCAAAGCCACCTTTATAATTCTTCCATACATGTCGCTCTTGATTCATTGCATATCCCGGTACACCGCCAGAGGCATTCACATAGAGTCATATTTTGTCCTAAGTATTGAGTTGTAATTCTTGAGTTGAAAATAAATAGAAGTGCGATGATTTCCATTATTAGAGCATTGTCCCATGTGAGGAAAGGATGATGGAGACTATGATTCCCCCACAAGTTGGGATGAGTCTCCGGACTTTATAAAAAATAAAAGAGGCCAAAGAAGCCCAAATAAAAAAAGGCCAAAGATGCCCACCAAAAAAAGAGAAAAAAATGAGAGAAAGAAGAGAGAAGGGATAATGTTACTATCCTTTTACCACACTTGTGCTTCAAAATAGCACCATGATCTTCATGATAGAGAGTCTTCTATGTTGTCACTTTCATATACTAGTGGGAATTTTTCATTATAGAACTTGACTTGTATATTCCAATGATGGGCTTCCTCAAAATGCCCTAGGTCTTCGTGAGCAGGCAAGTTGGATGCACACCCACTTAGTTTCTTTTTGATGAGATTTCATACATTTATAACTCTAGTGCATCTGTTGCATCGCAATCCCTACTCCTCGTATTGACATCAATTGATGGGCATCTCGATAGCCCGTTGATTAGCTGCGTCAATGCAAGACTTTCTCCTTTTTGTTTTCTCACATAATTCCCATCATCATACTCTACTCCACCCATAGTGCTATCTCCATGGCTTACACTCATGTATTGCATGAGGGTTGAAAAGGCTGAAGCGTGTTAAAAAGTATGAACCAATTGCTTGGCTGAAACCGGGGTTGTGCATGATGGAGTATTTTGTGTGATGAAAATGAAGCATGGCCAAACTATATGATTTTGTAGGGATAAGCTTTCTTTGGCTATGTTATTTTGATAAGACATAAACTGCTTAGTTAGAATGCTTAAAGTATTACTATTTTTATGTCAATATTAAACTTTTATATTGAATCTTTTTGGATCTGAACATTCATGCCACAATAAAGAGAATTACATTGAAAATTATGTTAGATAGCATTCCACATCAAAAATTCTATTTTTATCATTTACCTACTCGAGGACGAGCAGGAATTAAGCTTGGGGATGCTTGATATATCTCCAACGTATCTATAATTTTTGATTGTTCCATGCTATTATATTATCTGTTTTGGATGTTTAATGGGCTTTATTATACACTTTTATATTATTTTTGGGACTAACCTATTAACCGGAGGCCCAGTCCAAATTGCTGTTTTTTTGCCTATTTCAGTGTTTCGCAGAAAAGGGATATCGAACGGAGTCCAAATGGAATGAAACCTTCGGGAAAATCGTTTTTGGAACAAACGCAATCCAGGAGACTTGGAGTGGACGTCAAGAAAGCAACAAGGTGGCCATGAGGCAGGGAGGCGCGCCCAGGGGGTAGGTGCGCCCCTGAAAGGATCGATATGGTTGACTAGAGGGGGGGTGAATAGGCAACTAACGATTTTTAGACTTTTCTTTAACAATTTAAACCTTGCAACGAAATAGGTTGTCTAGATGTGCAACTACGTGGACAACCTATATGATGCAAAGACAACAAGCACACTAGCAAGTAACAGATACAACACAAGTAAGCTTGCAAAAGTAAAGGCACAAGATAACCAAGAGTGGAGCCGGTGGAGACGAGGATGTGTTACCGAAGTTCCTTCCTTTTAAGGGGAAGTACGTCTCCGTTAGAGCGGTGTGGAGGCACAATGCTCCCCAAGAAGCCACTAGGGCCACCGTAATCTCCTCACGCCCTAACATAATGCGAGATGCCGTGAATCAACTATTGGAGCCCTTGAAGGCGGCAACCGGACCTTTACAAACAAGATTGGGGCTATCTCCACAACACTTGGAGGCTCCCAACAACACCACGAAGCTTCACCACAATGGAGTATGGCTTCGAGGTTACCTCAACCGTCTAGGGTGCTCAACACCCAAGAGTAACAAGATCCGCTAGGGATAAGTGGGGGAATCAAATTTCTCTTGGTGGAAGTGTAGATCTGGGCCTTCTCAACCAATCCCGAGCAAATCAACAAGTTTGATTGGCTAGGGAGAGAGATCGGGCGAAAATGGAGCTTGGAGCAACAATGGAGCTTTGGGGGAAAGAGGTAGGTCACTTTGGGGAAGAAGACCCCTTTATATAGTGGGGGGGATCAATCCAACCGTTATTCCACTGAGCAGCCCCGCACAGAGCGGTACTACCGCTAGGGAAGGGCGGTACTACCGCTCATACCCAGCGGTACTGCCGCGCTGACAGGGCCTTGACCCCAGGGCGGTACTACCATGGGGGTAGGCGCGGTACTACCGCTTGGAGCGGTACTACCGCCACTACTACCGCCCTTAGTATCGCAAAACCCGACACGAAAAACTTCGTTCTCGAATCGAGGCGGCAGAAGCCCGGAAGCACTGCGGTACTACGGCCGAAGACCACAAGCGGTACTACCGCTCGGAGAGCGGTACTACCGCTTGGAGAAGTTCTACCGCTCTGGGAGCGTTACTACCGCTGGGGTGCTTCGGCGGTACTACCGCTGTGGATCGCGGTACTACCGCTAGGGCAGAACAAGGCAAACTAAGGGGAAAACGTAAGCTCCAATGAAGTGGAAGGAAAACGACGGGTGTGATATGGATGTGTACGTGTTGATTCCACCCTAGTCTTACCAAAGCAGATCCCCTCTTGACAGTACGGTGACTCCTACGAAACTAGTCCACCAACAACGAACCGAAGGAGCTACACCGTCTTGAATAAAACACCGAGGGGAGATAATCGTCTCGTGCCAAAGGATGAATCTCTGAAAGAACTTAACGCACACGATTAGTCCGCACAAGCATTGTCATCAATCACCAACACATCTTGGGGATAAATATGCCCTTACAGCCCCCTGCCCTCGTGGGCCCCTCGTGGCTCCCCTGACCGACTTCTTTTGCCTATATATACTCATATACCCTGAAAACATCCGAGAGCACCACGAAACCCTATTTCCACCGCCGCAACCTTCTGTACCCATGAGATCCCATCTTGGGGCCTTTTCTGGCGCTCCACCGGAGGGGGAATCGATCATAGAGGGCTTCTACATCAACACCATAGCCTCTCTGATGAAGTGTGAGTAGTTTTCCTCAGACCTTCGGGTCCATAGTTATTAGCTAGATGGCTTCTTGTCTCTCTTTGGATCTCAATACAAAGTTCTCCTCGATCTTCTTGGAGATCTATTCGATGTAATTCTTTTTGCGATGTGTTTGTCGAGACCGGATGAATTGTGGGTTTATGATCAAGATTATCTATGAACAATATTTGAATCTCCTCTGAATTCTTTTATGTATGATTTGTTATCTTTGCAAATCTCTTCGAATTATCAGTTTGGTTTAGCCTACTATATTGATCTTTCTTGCAATGGGAGAAGTGCTTAGCTTTGGGTTGAATCTTGCGGTGTCCTTTCCCAGTGATAGCAGGGGCAGCAAGGCATGTATTGTATTGTTGTCATTGAGGATAAAAAGATGGGGTTAATATCATATTGCTTGAGTTTATCCCTCTACATCATGTCATCTTGCCTAATGAGTTACTTTGTTCTTATGAACTTCATACTCTAGATGCATGCTAGATAACAGTCGATATGTGGAGTAATAGTAGCAGATGCAGAATCGTTTCGATCTACTTGTCGCGGATGTGATGCCTATATACATGATCATGCCTAGATATTCTCATAACTATGAACTTTTCTATCAATTGCCCGACAGTAATTTGTTCACCCACCGTAATACTTATGCTATCTTGAGAGAAGCCACTAGTGAAACCTATGGCCCCTGGGTCTATTTTCCATCATATAAGTTTCCGACCTATTTTATTTTGCTATCTTACCCTAGTCTTACCCTAGTCTTACCAAAGGGGAAAACGGCAGCTCCAATGAAGCGGAAGGAAAATGACGGGTGTGATATGGATGTGTACGTGTTGATTCCACCCTAGTCTTACCAAAGCGGATCCCCTCTTGATAGTACGGTGACTTCTACGAAACTAGTCCACCAACAACAAACCGAAGGAGCTACACCGTCTTGAATAAAACACCGAGGGGAGATAATCGTCTCGTGCCAAAGGATGAATCTCTGAAAGAACTTAACGCACACGATTAGTCCGCACAAGAATTGTCATCAATCACCAAAACATCTTGGGGATAAATATGCCCTTACAATCTCCCCCTTTTGGTGGATTGATGACAATACGGGATTTGCACAATATGAGAGATATAGAACAAGCACAAAAACCCCAACATCCTAAAATGTAGATGTGCTCCCCCTAGATGTGTGGTATCTAGATAAGTGCTTTGGACTGCACGGCACACATACTAGGATCAACGCTCCCCCTACATTTTAGAGACCAACCACCTAAGTGGGGTAAAAGAGAGTAGCAAAGATAACTTAACAGGATAAGCATGCAACACATAAGTTAACTTAACAGGATAAGCATGCAACTCATAAGCTAGATAGTGACATAGATAATGATACTAGAAAGATAAGGTAGCATATGTCTCACACCATATGACTCGAGCTTAGGTCTCACTGACACAAACCAAACAAAGCAAAAGCGAGGAAAACACAAACACAGAAGACGGAGGACACAAAGCACAAATCCCTAAACTCTCTCCCCCTTTGGCATCGAGACACCAAAAAGGCGAGGGAGTGCTGCTACGGCTCCAGGTGAGAGCAAACGAGGGACACACACATCAGAGATCAGTGGGATCATCTGCGCCACTGTCGACGGTCTGGAAGTGCTCGACATCAGAATTGGTCCACGGGCAGTGCTGCTGAATCCACTCCTCCTCCTCAGTAAGCTGATCCTCAGATCCACTGATCACAGTAGCATCCATCTGTCGCATGAGCTCCTTGTGGCGACCTCGGGCCTTCTTCTCAGCCACATGAGTCATGTACTGACCGTGAGACTCCATGCAGAACAACTTCTTCATCTTGAGCTTGAGCTTCTTTGCCCACGAGGGCTCTGCCTCAGAGGGCACGTAGTCACCATCATCATCCTCAGCCTCAGCCCCAGTCTCATCCTTGGTCTCCATGGCAGTAGCAGATGACGGAACTCCAGTCCTAGGGGCCTGAGTGCCCTAGGTATCCTTCTTCCGCAGACGCATGATGTCATGATAGACCAAGTCTCCAGTCTCCAGCAACACCTGGGGATAGACACGATCACAGGCCTTCTCAATCAGCAGCACGATGAACGGACCATAAATCGGGCACTTGCACTCAGAGATAGCAGATAACAGCTCAGACCACATCACATGAGAGATATCCAGGGACTCTCCGGTGTTCTGTCCCTTCTCACGCTGACAGAAGAGAAGCATGTCCACGAGATAAGAGTGAACCTGGTCCAGATTCCCGATACGAGGGAAAAGAGTCTCTCTGAAGATACGGTGAAGGATATCCAGATAGGCAGGTAGCTCATAGGTTTCCTTCTTCGTCTCAGGATTGATCCTCAGAGTGCAGTAGGGCCACAGAGCTTGCTTGTGAGTGGCGTTGGTGCGGCGGTGGGGGCGAAAGCCGACAGAAGACTCAAGACCTAGATCTTGCACCCCAATCAAATCCATGAAAGCTTTCCACTTGACGGAAAGCAACTTGCCATTAGTCATCCAAGTCAGTGTCCTGTCCTCATCAGTCCCAAGGTGAACCGTGGCATAGGATTGGGCCACAATATCAGCATCATAATCCTTGTTGAATTGCATGATCCCAAGAATGTTCAGTTGAGTGCACATCTAAAGAGCTTCACCAAAGTATTCAGGATCTTTCTCCATATGGTCGGTGTCGATGGAGTGCACGTTGACATAGAGGTTCTTCTTGGCTTTGAGAACATCAAAGTAGATGGCAAACTGGAACCTGTTCCAGAACGGACGGTTGACCAAAGTGGGATCTTGGTCTGCCTCATACGGGTTGCGGCGACGCCTTGCCCAGAACTCCTTGGGTGGCATTTCTGGCATGGTTTTGCCTAGCTTTGGCTTGACCCCAGGCTTCTTCTGGAGTTGAGGTGGAGGTGGAGCACTAGAAGATCCTCCGGCAGGCTCAGTGGTGCGGTAGCGCTTGGACGAGGCACGACCGGGGTTGACACAACGAGCCTGATGCTCAAGAATCCTCATCACCTGGAACCACACACAAAAACACGCAAACAACCAGAAAGAACGAGCGTAAGCCACAAAACACGAGCAAAAGGATCACTGAGAGGTAGGAGTATGACGGAAACTGGTAGAGGGGCGGTAGTACCGTGACCCTTCAGCGGCAGTACAGCTCCAAGCGGTAGTACCGCTCTGGAGAGAGCGGTAGTACCGCTCCAAGCGGTAGTACCGCTCTAGAGAGAGTGGTAGTACCGCTCGAGGCGGGGAAACAGCAGTTTCCTACTTCCGTGGTCATATCCGGTACTACCGTCCTACCAAATTCAAAAATACTCCAACCAAACACTAATCCAAACTGTCTAGAAGCATTCTCCATCCTACTCAAGCCTAGATCTGGCCAAAAATCTAGAGATGCAACTGCTATTGCCCATAAGAAGCTAGATTGGAAATCTAGACAAAAGGAAACAAGGAACGGGGGCAACACCGGCATCCATGGCAAGAGGACAAGGTGGGGATCGACTCCACCGAAGGAAATGGAGAGGAGCGCCCCGGAGAGGGAGCTCCGCCGGAGCCCTCCCACGGCGCCGGTTGCTGAAGAGAGAGGAACAGAGCGAGGGGGCGAGCGAATGGGTATGGGGGAGAAGAAACTCCCCCTGCCCCCGATATAACCCCTGCCCGCGCCTCAGAGCGGTAGTACCGCGCTGGAGGGTGGTAGTACCGCTAGGAGCGGTAGTATCGCTCGCCACCAGCGGTAGTACCGCTTCAGCAACCACACAGCTTCTAGACCAACAACTAACGCTCCAAAAAAATGAAACCAAGGCCAAGAGAAAGAGAAGACCAACAAGGCAACACACACACAAATAACGGACCAGAAACCACTCAAACAAAAACAACCACACGAAACAGAGCGAGCTCTGGCCTCTCTCAGGAGAGGGCGGTGGCCGGAGCCACCTATGTTTGAGTCAATTGGTATGGCACCGCGAAGAATTATCCTTGGGCCCATGACCAAAACTCGCCTTTGAAGCACAAGTACCATAAAAAAAATGGCTAATGTGAAAGAGTTGATCGTTTTATGCATAATGGGGGGAGGGAGAGTTCATTGAGAGAACAACACTCCCCCTATGTCCATACCTACATCTAAGCTAGACAACAAGTTGAGTGGGGTGGGGTGTGCAAGGGTTCAAGTCACATTGCTCGAATCAATGATATTTAGCTCATGCCTTAACTCGCCAAATCTTGCTTCATCCAAGGGCTTCGTGAAAATATCTGCAAGGTGATCATGAGTGTTGACATACTTGAGCTCGATCTCTCCTCGCCTAATGTGATCCCGGATGAAATGATACCGAAACTCAATATGCTTCGTCTTGAAGTGTTGCACCGGGTTGAGAGAAATCTTGATGGCACTTTCGTTGTCACACCAAAGAGGCACTTTGTCACAAATGACACCGTATTCCTTTAAAGTTTGCCTCATCCATAAAAGTTGTGCACAACAACTACCGGCTGCCACATATTCAGCTTCTGTGGACGAGAGAGATACACAACTTTGCTTTTTGGAAGACCAACTCACCAAAGAGCACCCAAGAAACTGGCACCCTCCGGAAGTGGACTTCCTATCCACTTTGTCTCCCGCCCAATCAGAATCCGTAAATCCTTCAAGCTTGAAGTTTGCCCCTCTTGGGTACCATAAGCCAAAGTTTGGGGTATGAGCCAAATATCGAAAGATTCGCTTGACCGCCACATAGTGACTTTCCTTCGGTGCAGCTTGAAACCGTGCACACATCCCCACACTCAACATGATATCCGGTCTAAATGCACAAAGGTAAAGCAAGGAGCCAATCATGGAGCGATATACCTTTTGATCCACCGCTTTACCATTGGGATCAATGTCAAGTTGGCACTTGGTGGGCATTGGAGTAGAGGCCGGCTTGACATCACTTAGCTTGAATCTCTTGAGCATGTCTTGAGTGTATTTGGCTTGGTTGATGAAGGTACCTTCTCTTCTTTGTTTGATATCAAAACCAAGGAAGAACTTCAACTCTCCCATTGAAGACATCTTGAACTTAGAGGTCATGAGAGCGGCAAATTCTTCATTGAAAGCTTTGTTAGGGGAACCAAAGATAATGTCATCAACATATAGTTGGAATACAAACAACTCCCCTTTGACCTTCTTAGTAAAAAGAGTGGGATCGATTATCCCTACTTCAAATCCACGATCTTGTAACAACTCGGTAAGGTGGTCATAACACACACGTGGGGCTTGTTTAAGGCCATAGAGTGCCTTATCGAGTTGATATACATGATCCGGAAAGAAGGGATCCTCGAACCCGGGGGGTTGCTTGACATAGACCAACTCATTAATAGGCATTAAGAAAAGCACTTTTCACATCCATTTGTTGCAACTTAAAGTTGTGATGGGAAGCATAAGCAATCAACAAACGAATGGATTCAAGGAGAGCAACGGGAGCAAAGGTTTCACCGTAGTTGATACCCTCGACTTGGGAGTAGCCTTGTGCTACCAATCTTTGCCTTGTTGCGAATGATGTTCCCATGAGCATCTTGCTTGTTCTTGAAGATCCACTTGGTTCCAATGATGTTATGGTTCCCAGAAGGCCTTGGCACCAACCTCCACACCTTGTTGTACTCGAAGTTGTTGAGTTCTTCATGCATGGCATTGAGCCAATCCGAGTCTTCGAGCGCCTCTTAGACCTTATGGGGTTCAACACAAGAGACAAACGCATGATGTTCACAATAGTTTGCTAATTGTCTACGAGTGCTTACCCCCTTTCTTAGGCTTCCAACCACATTCTCCATGAGATGACCTTTGGTGGTGAGTTTGGAAGCAATCTTCGCGGCACGATGCTCCAATTCCTCCTCGGATGTCGAAGGAGGAGGGTTCACTTGATCATCTTGAGCGTCGTCATGAGCTTGTTCTTGATCTTGAGCTTGCTCATGATCTTGAACTTGCTCGAGAGGGAGAACTTGACCTTGGGCATCATGTGGAGGTTCACCACCATCTTGAGATTGATCTTGCCCTTGGTCTTGTTCCAGAGGTTGAGGGCCTTCACTTTGTTCTTCGAAAGCGTGTGGGTCTTGAGTTGGTGAAGGCTCCACTGAAGTGGAGCATTGTCCTTATCCTTCGGCCACAAGGGGTTCCTCAATGGGTAGGATATGACCAATACCCATTCTTCTTATGGCTTGGGGAGGAATTTCATCACCTACATCACAAGTACCACTTTGCTCCACTTGGGAGCCGTTATTTTGGTCAAACTCTACGTTACACGTCTCCTCAATGAGTCTGTTGGACTTGTTGAGAACACGGTAAGCATGAGAGTTTGTAGCATAACCAACAAATATGCCCTCATGAGCTCTAGCCTCGAATTTAGACAAACGAACACCTTTCTTGAGAATGAAACACTTACACCCAAACACCCGGAAGTACTTGAGATTGGGCTAGTTCCCGGTGAGTATCTCATACGGAGTCTTGTTCAATCCTTTGCGGAGATAGAGCCGATTGGATGCATGACATGCAGTGTTGATGGCTTCGGCCCAAAAGTTGTATGGAGACTTGAACTCCGCCATCATGGTCCTTGCCGCATCCATCAACGTCCGGTTCTTCCTCTCCACAACACCATTTTGTTGAGGGGTATATGGTGCAGAATTTTGATGCTTGATCCCTTCATCACTAAGAAACTCATCCAAGGTGTAGTTCTTGAACTCGGTGCCGTTGTCACTTCTTATTGCCAGGATCTTTGCATTATGTTGACGTTGATCTTCATTTGCAAAGGCGATGACGGTTTGTTGAGTCTCACTCTTCCTCTTGAAGAAGTATACCCAAGTGTATCTTGAATAATCATCCACAATCACCAAGCAATACTTTCTACCCCCAAGACTATCAAAGGATGGAGGCCCGAAGAGGTCCATGTGCAGGAGCTCCAAGGGTCTCTTCGAGTAGATGATAGTCGTGGGAGGGTGAGCCGTATCATCAAGCTTTCCTTCGATACAAGCACTGCAAACACGATCTTTGGCAAAACTAACATTCGTTAGTCCATGAACGTGGGCTAAACGATGATGCCAAAGCCATCCCACATCAACTTTAGCCATTAGGCATGTCGCGGTCTTAGTGGGCTGCTTCGAAAAGTTAATCACATAGAGACCGTGCTCGACATGCCCAACAAAGGCTACTTTAAGAGTCTTGCTCCAAAAGAGGGCCACGGTATCAATATCAAAGAAGGTGGCAAATCCCATGAGTGCGAGTTGACAAACGGAAAGTAAATTGAACGCAAGGGACTCAACAAGCATGACTTTCTCGATCGTTAGATCATGAGAAATGACAACCTTGCCAAGACCCAATACCTTAGAATGTGAGGCATCACCCCATTTGACATTGGTGGGCATAGATGGGATCTTGTGCACGTCCACCACCAAGTCCTTGCTCCCGGTCATATGATTTGTTGCTCCACTATCGAGCAACCATGATCCCCCACCGGAAGCAAACACCTACAAGATATCAATGCTTGGTTTTAGGTACCCATTGAGTAATGGGTCCTTTGATGTTAGTAACAAGGGTCTTAGGAACCCAAATAGACCTTTCAATGTACTCATAAGAAGAACCAACAAATTTAGCATAAACATGCCCATCACTAGCACGGCACAACACATAAGAGGGGTTAAAGTCGCCGGCTTTGTTGGGAGAGATGGCCTTGCGCTCTTTGGCATAACCACTCTTCACATTGTTATTCTTCTCCTTAGGAGCACCCTCTCCCTCCTTCACAAAGGTTTGTTTGAGCGGGGGAGGTCGATTGGTCTTGTTATTCTTCTCCTTGTTCTTCTTCTTGTTCTTGGACTTGGGCGTGAACCCAACTCCCTCCTTGCCCACAACTTCCTTTTGATTGCTCAAAAGGTCATTTAGGTTCTTCTCGCCTTGTATGCATGACACAAGACCTTTCTCGAGTTGTTCCTTCAACTTGGCATTCTCCTCCACAAGATGCACATGCTCACAACATGGGTTAGTAGCATTTGCATTATCAATTAAGACCATGTGAGGAAATGTGGCCTTTTCCTTGGTAAGCTTAACTTGGAGTTGAGCATGAGACTCCTTGAGGTTTGCATGAGCACCTTTCAAGACCTTATGGGCCTTGTCAAGTACATCAAACTCCTCCTTGAGTCTAACATGATCAACCCCAAGTTTAGCCTTCTCGGAATTTAGAACACGAGACACAACAAGAGCATGATCAAGATCTTTCTTTAATTTGGCATGGTCATTGTTGTGTGACTCCTCAAGAGCCAAACGATGCCCACGCTCTTTCACAAGATCATTAGATAGATCCGATATCTCATCGGCGTAATCACGACTATGACCTTCCATCTTAGAGATGGTTTCTTCGTGAGCCTCTATCATGTCATTGGCTTCACGAAGTTGTTCCAAGAGAGCAACGAAGTGCTTCTTGGATTTGCCCTTGAGCTTACTCGTGAAGGACTCAAATTCATTAACCTCCTCATTAGACCTCTTACCATTATCAATGTCATCCGTTGAAGGAGGATTAGGAATAATGGTGGTTTTGATATTGGGGGTTACCTTGTTGGTGGCCTTAGCCATGAGGCACTTGGCGGTGATGTTCTCGTTAGGTGCATCGAAGAGAGACACCCGGGGAGTTGTGACAATGGCAACGGATGCCATGGCCATTGTTTCACCATCTTCATCATCATCGTCATCCTCACGGTATTCTTCTTGAACCACCAACCCGCGAGTAGGAGTCTTCTTGGTGAAGTTGTTCTTGTTGGGGAAGGACTTGGCTTTGTCTTTTTGGATGAACTTGCCACCATTGTCTTCCCGCTTCTCGTAAGGACAATCCGCAATGAAATGGCTCACATTGCCACAGTTGAAACAAGTTCTAACTCGTTGCTTGCCCTTGTGGCCACTTGAGTTGTTCTTGTTGAAGTTGGGTCTTGTATTCTTCTTACTCCAAAATTGTCTTGAGGCAAGAGCCATGTGCTCATGATAATCATACTTCGTGTCCTCGGGGTTGCTCTCCTCATCTTCCTCTTCTTCTTCTTCTTCCACACTAACCTTGGCCTTCAAGGCAATATTGGGCTTCTTTGCCCTTTGAGAATGGAGCACCGCATTGTCGGCGGTCTTGTCCAAGATGCTCATTTCAACAAACTCATCCAACACTTCACCTGAGGTCATGGAGTGGAAGTCCGGTCTTTGGCGAATGACGGAGGACATGGCCTTGTTGTATGGCATCATGGCCTTGAGGAACTTCCGCTTGATCCAATTGTCATCCGTGTCCTTGCTCCCATGATCTCGGAGTGCAACCGCGAGTTTGGTCACTCTTCGAAAGAGCTCACGAGGTTCTTCATCCTCTTTCATTGCAAACTCATCGGCTTCATCTTGCACCACTTCATAGTTGGAGCGTTGAATGCTAGCACTTCCTCGATAGAGAGACTCAACACATTTCCATGCTTCTTTAGCCATGACATGAGGTCGAAGATGAGGGAGATCTTCGGGAAGGATTGCATCTTGGATGCTGAAGAGAGCACTCTCATTGAATTGATTGTCCACTTCTTCTTGAGGGGTGAAGTTGCTTGGATCATGAGGATAGAAACCTTCTTCAATGATTCTCCAAAGGTTAGTGTTCACATGTTTTAAGTGACGCTTGAAGCGATAAACCCAAGAGTCAAAATCTTCATTTTTCACATATTTAGGAGGAGGACCGGCATGATTCAAGTGAGTAGAGGGGATCGGTCCTCTATACACTGGGGGTTCCACATTGGCAAAGATGTCGGTGCCATTTCTACCACTAGTAGACGGACTCTTTTCACTGTTAGCTTCCCCCTTGTCGGAGGTAGCATCCGTCACCTTGTTAGTGGGATCGCCCACTTTCATCGGTGAGGTAGATAGTTTAAGTCCGTCTAGGAATTCAGAAAACATGCTTTTAACCTCGGCCGTCATGGAGGTTTTCAATGTGTCTAAAGCCACATTGAATTCCTCACGTGAGACCGAGGTTCCCCCTTCAGCCGAAGACAAGATGGGATTCACACCGGAGTGCTCCTCCGCACCGTCATGGGTGTCAACCATACTCTTCGAACGGCAAAGTCCTTAATAAAGAGAAGAGGCTCTGATACCAATTGAAAGGATGATATGGTTGACTAGAGGGGGGTGAATAGGCAACTAACAATTTTTAGACTTCTCTTTAACAATTTAAACCTTGCAACGAAATAGGTTGTCTAGATGTGCAACTACGTGGACAACCTATATGATGCAAAGACAACAAGCACACTAGCAAGTAATAGATACAACACAAGTAAGCTTGCAAAAGTAAAGGCACAAGATAACCAAGAGTGGAGCCGGTGGAGACGAGGATGTGTTACCGAAGTTCCTTCCTTTTAAGGGGAAGTACGTCTCCGTTAGAGCGGTGTGGAGGCACAATCCTCCCCAAGAAGCCACTAGGGCCACCATAATCTCCTCACGCCCTCACACAATGCGAGATGCCGTGAATCCACTATTGGAGCCCTTGAAGGCGGCAACCGGACCTTTACAAACAAGATTGGGGCTATCTCCACAACACTTGGAGGCTCCAAACAACACCACGAAGCTTCACCACAATGGAGTATGGCTTCGAGGTGACCTCAACCGTCTAGGGTGCTCAACACCCAAGAGTAACAAGATCCGCTAGGGATAAGTGGGGGAATCAAATTTCTCTTGGTGGAAGTGTAGATCTGGGCCTTCTCAACCAATCCCGAGCAAATCAACAAGTTTGATTGGCTAGGGAGAGAGATCGGGCGAAAATGGAGCTTGGAGCAACAATGGAGCTTTGGGGGAAAGAGGTAGGTCAACTTTCGGGAAGAAGACCCCTTTATATAGTGGGGGGATCAATCCAACCGTTATTCCACTGAGCAGCCCCGCACAGAGCGGTACTACCGCTAGGGAAGGGCGGTACTACCGCTCATACCCACCGGTAATGCCGCGCTGACAGGGCCCTGACCCCAGGGCGGCACTACCGTGGGGGTAGGCGTGGTACTACCGCTTGGAGCAGTACTACCGCCACTACTACCGCCCTTAGTACCGCAAAACCCGACACGAAAAACTTTGTTCTCGAATCGAGGCGACAGAAGCCCGGAAGCACTGCGGTACTACGGCCGAAGACCACAAGCGGTACTACCGCTTGGAGAGGTACTACCGCTCTGGGAGCGGTACTACCGCTGGGGTGCTTCGGCGGTACTACCGTTGTGGATCGCGGTACTACCGCTGGGGCAGAACAAGGCAAACTAAGGGGAAAACGGCAGCTCCAATGAAGCGGAAGGAATACGACGGGTGTGACCGACGCGGCAACACACACACACACACAACTGAACAGAAACCACTCAAACACAAGCAACCACACGAAACAGAGCGAGCTCTGGCCTCTCTCAGGAGAGGGCGGTGGCCGGAGCCACCTATGTTTGAGTCAATTGGTATGGCACCGCGAAGAATTATCCTTGGGCCCATGACCAAAACTCGTCTTTGAAGCACAAGTACCATCAAAAAATGGCTAATGTGAAAGAGTCGATCGTTTTATGCATAATGGGGGGAGGGAGAGTTCATTGAGAGAACAACACTCCCCCTATGTCCATACCTACATCTAAGCTAGACAACAAGTTGAGTGGGGTGGGGTGTGCAAGGGTTCAAGTCACATTGCTCGAATCAATGATATTTAGCTCATGCCTTAACTCGCAAAATCTTGCTTCATCCAAGGGCTTAGTGAAAATATCTGCAAGATTGTCATGAGTGTTGACATACTTGAGCTCGATCTCTCCTCGCCTAATGTGATCCCAGATGAAATGATACCAAATCTCAATATGCTTCGTCTTGAAGTGTTGCACCGGGTTGAGAGAAATCTTGATGGAACTTTCGTTGTCACACCAAAGAGGCACTTTGTCACAAATGACACCGTATTCCTTTAAAGTTTGCCTCATCCATAAAAGTTGTGCACAACAACTACCGGCTGCCACATATTCAGCTTCCGTGGACGAGAGAGATACACAACTTTGCTTTTTGGAAGACCAACTCACCAAAGAGCACCCAAGAAACTGGCACCCTCCGGAAGTGGACTTCCTATCCACTTTGTCTCCCGCCCAATCGGAATCCCTAAATCCTTCAAGCTTGAAGTTTTCCCCTCTTGGGTACCATAAGCCAAAGTTTGGGGTATGAGACAAATATCGAAAGATTCGCTTGACCGCCACATAGTGACTTTCCTTCGGTGCGGCTTGAAACCGTGCACACATCCCCACACTCAACATGATATCCGGTCTAGATGCACAAAGGTAATGCAAGGAGCCAATCATGGAGCGATATACCTTTTGATCCACCGCTTTACCATTGGGATCAATGTCAAGTTGGCACCTGGTGGGCATTGGAGTAGAAGCCGCCTTGACATCACTTATCTTGAATCTCTTGAGCATGTCTTGAGTGTATTTGGCTTGGTTGATGAAGGTACCTTCTCTTCTTTGTTTGATATCAAAACCAAGGAAGAACTTCAACTCTCCCATTGAAGACATCTTGAACTTAGAGGTCATGAGAGCAGCAAATTCTTCATTGAAAGCTTTGTTAGGGGAACCAAAGATAATGTCATCAACATATAGTTGGAATACAAACAACTGCCCTTTGACCTTCTTAGTAAAAAGAGTGGGATCGATTATCCCTACTTCAAATCCACGATCTTGTAACAACTCGGTAAGGTGGTCATAACGCGCGCGTGGGGCTTGTTTAAGGCCATAGAGTGCCTTATCGAGTTGATATACATGATCCGGAAAGAAGGGATCCTCGAACCCGGGGGGTTGCTTGACATAGACCAACTCATTAATAGGCATTAAGAAAAGCACTTTTCACATCCATTTGTTGCAACTTAAAGTTGTGATGGGAAGCATAAGCAATCAACAAACGAATGGATTCAAGGCGAGCAACGGGAGCAAAGGTTTCATCGTAGTTGATACCCTCGACTTGGGAGTAGCCTTGTGCTACCAATCTTTGCCTTGTTGCGAATGATGTTCCCATGAGCATCTTGCTTGTTCTTGAAGATCCACTTGGTTCCAATGATGTTATGGTTCCCAGAAGGCCTTGGCACCAACCTCCACACCTTGTTGTACTCGAAGTTGTTGAGTTCTTCATGCATGTCATTGAGCCAATCCGAGTCTTCGAGCGCCTCATAGACCTTATGGGGTTCAACACAAGAGACAAACGCGTGATGTTCACAATAGTTTGCTAATTGTCTACGAGTGCTTACCCCCTTTCTTAGGCTTCCAACCACATTCTCCATGAGATGACCTTTGGTGGTGAGTTTGGAAGCAATCTTCGCAGCACGACGCTCCAATTCCTCCTCGGATGTCGAAGGAGGAGGGTTCACTTGATCATCTTGAGCGTCGTCATGAGCTTGTTCTTGATCTTGAGCTTGCTCATGATCTTGAACTTGCTCGAGAGGGAGAACTTGACCTTGGGCATCATGTGGAGGTTCACCACCATCTTGAGATTGATCTTGCCCTTGGTCTTGTTCCAGAGGTTGAGGGCCTTCACTTTGTTCTTCGGAAGCGTGTGGGTTTTGAGTAGGTGAAGGCTCCACTGAAGTGGAGCATTGTCCTTCTCCTTCGGCCACAAGGGGTTCCTCAATGGGTAGGATATGACCAATACCCATTCTTCTTATGGCTTGGGGAGGAATTTCATCACCTACATCACAAGTACCACTTTGCTCCACTTGGGAGCCGTTATTTTCGTCAAACTCTACGTTACACGTCTCCTCAATGAGTCCGTTGGACTTGTTGAGAACACGGTAAGCATGAGAGTTTGTAGCATAACCAACAAATATGCCCTCATGAGCTCTAGCCTCGAATTTAGACAAACGAACACCTTTCTTGAGAATGAAACACTTACACCCGAACACCCGAAAGTACTTGAGATTGGGCTTGTTCCCGATGAGTATCTCATACGGAGTCTTGTTCAAGCCTTTGCGGAGATAGAGCCGATTGGATGCATGACATGCAGTGTTGATGGCTTCGGCCCAAAAGTTGTATGGAGACTTGAACTCCGCCATCATGGTCCTTGCCGCATCCATCAACGCCCGGTTCTTCCTCTCCGCAACACCATTTTGTTGAGGGGTATATGGTGCAGAATATTGATGCTTGATCCCTTCATCACTAAGAAACTCATCCAAGGTGTAGTTCTTGAACTCGGTGCCGTTGTCACTTCTTATTGTCAGGATCTTTGCATTATGTTGACGTTGATCTTCATTTGCAAAGTCGATGATGGTTTGTTGAGTCTCACTCTTCCTCTTGAAGAAGTATACCCAAGTGTATCTTGAATAATCATCCACAATCACCAAGCAATACTTTCTACCCCCAAGACTATCAAAGGATGGAGGCCCGAAGAGGTCCATGTGCAGGAGCTCCAAGGGTCTCTTCGAGTAGATGATAGTCGTGGGAGGGTGAGCCGTCTCATGAAGCTTTCCTTCGATACAAGCACTGCAAACATGATCTTTGGCAAAACTAACATTCGTTAGTCCATGAACATGGTCCCCCTTGAGAAGACTTTGCAAAGATCTCATATTGACGTGGGCTAAACGACGATGCCAAAGCCATCCCACATCAACTTTAGCCATTAGGCATGTCGCGGTCTTAGTGGGTTGCTCCGAAAAGTTAATCACATAGAGACTGTTCTCGACATGCCCAACAAAGGCTACTTTAAGAGTTTTGCTCCACAAGAGGGCCACGGTATCAATATCAAAGAAGGTGGCAAAGCCCATGAGTGCGAGTTGACGAACGGAAAGTAAATTGAACGCAAGGGACTCAACAAGCATGACTTTCTCGATCGTTAGATCATGAGAAATGACAACCTTGCCAAGACCCAATACCTTAGAATGTGAGGCATCACCCCATTCGACTTTGGTGGGCATAGATGGGATCTTGTGCACGTCCACCACCAAGTCCTTGCTCCCGGTGATATGATTTGTTGCTCCACTATCGAGCAACCATGATCCCCCACCGGAAGCAAACACCTACAAGATATCAATGCTTGGTTTTAGGTACCCATTGAGTAATGGGTCCTTTGATGTTAGTAACAAGGGTCTTAGGAACCCAAATAGACAATTCAATGTACTCATAAGAAGAACCAACAAATTTAGCATAAACATGCCCATCACTAGCACGGCACAACACATAAGAGGGGTTAAAGTCGCCGGCTTTGTTGGGAGAGATGTCCTTGGCGCTCTTTGGCAGCACCACTCTTCACATTGTTATTCTTCTCCTTAGGAGCACCCTCTCCCTCTTCACAAAGGTTTGTTTGAGCGGGGGAGGTCGATTGGTCTTGTTATTCTTCTCCTTGTTCTTCTTCTTGTTCTTGGACTTGGGCGTGAACCCAACTCCCTCCTTGCCCACAACTTCCTTTTGATTGCTCAAAAGGTCATTTAGGTTCTTCTCGCCTTGTATGCATGACACAAGACCTTTCTCAAGTTGTTCCTTCAACTTGGCATTCTCCTCCACAAGATGCACATGCTCACAACATGGGTTAGTAGCATTTGCATTATCAATTAAGACCATGTGAGGAAATGTGGCCTTTTCCTTGGTAAGCTTAACTTGGAGTTGAGCATGAGACTCCTTGAGGTTTGCATGAGCACCTTTCAAGACCTTATGGGCCTTGTCAAGTACATCAAACTCCTCCTTGAGTCTAACATGATCAACCCCAAGTTTAGCCTTCTCGAAATTTAGAACACGAGACACAACAAGAGCATGATCAAGATCTTTCTTTAATTTGGCATGGTCATCATTGTGTGACTCCTCAAGAGCCAAACGATGCCCACGCTCTTTCACAAGATCATTAGATAGATCCGATATCTCATCGGCGTAATCACGACTATGACCTTCCATCTTAGAGATGGTTTCTTCGTGAGCCTCTATCATGTCATTGGCTTCGCCAAGTTGTTCCAAGAGAGCAACGAAGTGCTTCTTGGATTTGCCCTTGAGCTTACTCATGAAGGACTCAAATTCATTAACCTCCTCATTGGACCTCTTACCATTATCAATGTCATCCGTTGAAGGAGGATTAGGAATAATGGTGGTTTTGATATTGGGGGTTACCTTGTTGGTGGCCTTATCCATGAGGCACTTGGCGGTGATGTTCTCGTTAGGTGCATTGAAGAGAGACACCCGGGGAGTTGTGACAATGGCAACGGATGCCATGGCCATTGTTTCACCATCTTCATCATCATCGTCATCCTCACGGTATTCTTCTTGAACCACCAACCCGCGAGTAGGAGTCTTCTTGGTGAAGTTGTTCTTGTTGGGGAAGGACTTGGCTTTATCTTTTCGGATGAACTTGCCACCATTGTCTTCCCGCTTCTCGTAAGGACAATCCGCAACGAAATGGCTCACATTGCCACAGTTGAAACAAGTTCTAACTCGTTTCTTGCCCTTGAGGCCACTTGAGTTGTTCTTGTTGAAGTTGGGTCTTGTATTCTTCTTACTCCAAAATTGTCTTGAGGCAAGAGCCATGTGCTCATGATAATCATACTTCGTGTCCTCGGGGTTGCTCTCCTCATCTTCCTCTTCTTCTTCTTCTTCCACACTAACCTTGGCCTTCAAGGCAAGATTGGGCTTCTTTGCCCTTTGAGAACGGAGCACCGCATTGTCGGCGGTCTTGTCCAAGATGCTCATTGCAACAAACTCATCCAACACTTCACCTGAGGTCATGGAGTGGAAGCCCGGTCTTTGGCGAATGACGGAGGACATGGCCTTGTTGTAGGGCATCATGGCCTTGAGTAACTTCCGCTTGATGCAATTGTCATCTGTGTCCTTGCTCCCATGATCTCGGAGTGCAACCGCGAGTTTGGTCACTCTTCGAAAGAGCTCACGAGGTTCTTCATCCTCTTTCATTGCAAACTCATCGGCTTCATCTTGCACCACTTCATAGTTGGAGCGTTGAATGCTAGCACTTCCTCGATAGAGAGACTCACCACATTTCTATGCTTCTTTAGCCATGACATGAGGTCGAAGATGAGGGAGATCTTCGGGAACAATTGCATCTTGGATGATGAAGAGAGCACTCTCATTGAATTGATTGTCCACTTCTTCTTGAGGGGTGAAGTTGCTTGGATCATGAGGATAGAAACCTTCTTCAATGATTCTCCAAAGGTTAGTGTTCACATGTTTTAAGTGACGCTTGAAGCGATAAACCCAAGAGTCGAAATCTTCATTTTTCACATATTTAGGAGGAGGACCGGCATGATTCAAGTGAGTAGAGGGGATCGGTCCTCTATACACTGAGGGTTCCACATTGGCAAAGATGTCGGTGCCATTTCTACCACTAGTAGACGGACTCTTTTCACTGTTAGCTTCCCCCTTGTCGGAGGTAGCATCCGTCACCTTGTTAGTGGGATCGCCCACTTTCATCGGCGAGGTAGATAGTATAAGTCCGTCTAGGAATTCAGAAAACATACTTTTAACCTCAGCCATCATGGAGGTTTTCAATGTGTCTAAAGCCACATTGAATTCCTCACGTGAGACCGAGGTTCCCCCTTCGGCCGAAGACGAGATGGGATTCACACCGGAGTGCTCCTCCGCACCGTCGTGGGTGTCAACCATACTCTTCGGACGGCAAAGTCCTTAATAAAGAGACGAGGCTCTGATACCAATTTAAAGGATCGATATGGTTGACTAGAGGGGGGTGAATAGGCAACTAACAATTTTTAGACTTCTCTTTAACAATTTAAACCTTGCAACGAAATAGGTTGTCTAGATGTGCAACTACGTGGACAACCTATATGATGCAAAGACAACAAGCACACTAGCAAGTAATAGATACAACACAAGTAAGCTTGCAAAAGTAAAGGCACAAGATAACCAAGAGTGGAGCCGGTGGAGACGAGGATGTGTTACCGAAGTTCCTTCCTTTTAAGGGGAAGTATGTCTCCGTTAGAGCGGTGTGGAGGCACAATCCTCCCCAAGAAGCCACTAGGGCCACCGTAATCTCCTCACGCCCTCACACAATGCGAGATGCCGTGAATCCACTATTGGAGCCCTTGAAGGCGGCAACCGGACCTTTACAAACTGGATTGGGGCTATCTCCACAACACTTGGAGGCTCCCAACAACACCACGAAGCTTCACCACAATGGAGTATGGCTTCGAGGTGACCTCAACCGTCTAGGGTGCTCAACACCCAAGAGTAACAAGATCCACTAGGGATAAGTGGGGGGAATCAAATTTCTCTTGGTGGAAGTGTAGATCTGGGCCTTATCAACCAATCCCGAGCAAATCAACAAGTTTGATTAGCTAGGGAGAGAGATCAGGCGAAAATGGAGCTTGGAGCAACAATGGAGCTTTGGGGGAAAGAGGTAGGTCAACTTTGGGGAAGAAGACCCCTTTATATAGTGGGGGGATCAATCCAACCGTTATTCCACTGAGCAGCCCCGCACAGAGCGGTACTACCGCTAGGGAAGGGCGGTTCTACCGCTCATACCCACCGGTACTGCCGCACTGACAGGGCCCTGACCCCAGGGCGGTACTACCGCGAGGGTAGGCGCGGTACTACCGCTTGGAGCGGTACTACCGCCACTACTACCGCCCTTAGTACCGCAAAACCCGACACGAAAAACTTCGTTCTCGAATCGAGGCGACAGAAGCCCGGAAGCACTTCGGTACTACGGCCGAAGACCACAAGCGGTACTACCGCTCGGAGAGCGGTACTACCGCTTGGAGCGGAACTACCGCTGGGGTGCTTCGGCGATACTACCATTGTGGATCGCGGTACTACCGCTGGGGCAGAACAAGGCAAACTAAGGGGAAAACGGTAGCTCCAATGAAGCGGAAGGAAAACGACGGGTGTGATATCGATGTGTACGTGTTGATTCCACCCTAGTCTTACCAAAGCGGATCCCCTCTTGATAGTACGGTGACTCCTACGAAACTAGTCCACCAACAACGAACCGAAGGAGCTACACCGTCTTGAATAAAACGCCGAGGGGAGATAATCGTCTCGTGCCAAAGGATGAATCTCTGAAAGAACTTAACGCACACGATTAGTCCGCACAAGCATTGTCATCAATCACCAAAACATCTTGGGGATAAATATGCCCTTACAGCCCCCTGCCCTCGTGGGCCCCTCGTGGCTCCCCTGACCGACTTCTTTCGCCTATATATACTCATATACCCTGAAAACATCCGAGAGCACCACGAAACCCTATTTCCACCGCCGCAACCTTCTGTACCCATGAGATCCCATCTTGGGGCCTTTCCGGCGCTCCACTGGAGGGGGAATCGATCACAGAGGGCTTCTACATCAACACCATAGCCTCTCTGATGAAGTGTGAGTAGTTTTCCTCAGACCTTCGGGTCCATAGTTATTAGCTAGATGGCTTCTTGTCTCTCTTTGGATCTCAATACAAAGTTCTCCTCGATCTTCTTGGAGACCTATTCGATGTAATTCTTTTTGCGGTTTGTTTGTCGAGATCCGATGAATTGTGGGTTTATGATCAAGATTATCTATGAACAATATTTGAATCTCCTCTGAATTCTTTTATGTATGATTTGTTATCTTTGCAAATCTCTTCGAATTATCAGTTTGGTTTAGTCTACTAGATTGATCTTTCTTGCAATGGGAGAAGTGCTTAGCTTTGGGTTCAATCTTGCGGTGTCCTTTCCCAGTGACAGCAGGGGCAGCAAGGCACGTATTGTATTGTTTCCATCGAGGATAAAAAGATGAGGTTAATATCATATTGCTTGAGTTTATCCCTCTACATCATGTCATCTTGCCTAATGAGTTACTTTGTTCTTATGAACTTCATACTCTAGATGCATGTTCGATAGCGGTCGATGTGTGGAGTAATAGTAGTAGATGCAGAATCGTTTTGGTCTACTTGTCGCGAACGTGATGCCTATATACATGATCATGCCTAGATATTCTCATAACTATGCACTTTTTTATCAATTGCTTGACAGTAATTTGTTCACCCACCGTAATACTTATGCTATCTTGAGAGAAGCCACTAGTGAAACCTATGGCCCCCGGGTCTATTTTCCATCATATAAGTTTCCGATCTACTTTATTTTGCAACCTTTACTTTCAAATCTATATCATAAAAATACCAAAAATCTTTATCTTATCTTATTATCTCTATCAGATCTCACTTTCGCAAGTGGCCGTGAAGGGATTGACAACCCCTTTATCGTGTTGGTTGCGAGGTTCTTGTTTGTTTGTGTAGGTACGAGGGACTTGCATGTAGCCTCCTACTGGACTGATACCTTGGTTCTCAAAACTGAGGGAAATACTTATGCTACTTTGCCGCGTCACCCTTTCCTCTTCAAGGGAAAACTAACGGAGTGCTCAAGAGGTAGCACTCTAGAGTTTCTCATTTTTCCTGATAGACTTTAACCTTCTGTGGGCGTGTCTTGATGACTTCACGTTATCCTTTGAGCTGCCCACTTTCGTGATCACAGTTTGATTGTCGCAGTTCATAAGGATATCCGGTACAAGTTTCTCAACAATCAGCAAGTCATTCAAGAGCCGACGAAGCCAATCTGCTTCAACCGTAGTTGTATCTAGTGTTGTGAGTTCTGCTTCCATTGTTGACCTTGTTAAGATGGTTTGCTTGCAAGACTTCAAAGAAACAGCGCCACCTCCATGAGTGAATACATATCCGCTCGTGGCCTTTATCTCATCAGCATCTGAGATCCAGTTTGATTCACTATACCCTTCGAGCACCTTTGGGTTCCCAGTGTAGTGAATTCCATAATTAGCAGTGCCTTTCAAATAATGCAAAACTCTCTCTAGAGCTTTCCAATGCACATCTCCTGATTTTGAGACAGACCGGCTCAGTTTGCTAACAACAAAAGAGATGTCAGGTCGTGTAGCACTGGTTAAATACATAAGCAAGCCAATAATCTGAGAATATTTCAATTGGTCTCTAGCAATTCTTCGATTCTTTCGAAGCAACACACTATCATCATATGGTGTTGGAGAGGGCTTGCAGTCACTGTAGCCAAAGCAACTCAAGATCTTTTCCACATAGTGAGATTGAAGCAATGTAATCCCACCATCATCGTCTCTCAACAACTTGATGTTCAGAATGACATCAGCCACTCCTAAATCCTTCATCTCAAAGCAACGAGATAGGAAATCCTTGACCTCCTTAATAACCTTCAGACTTATTCTGAAGATCAGTATGTCATCAACATACAAGCAAAGAATAACTCCCTCGCCCCCACCATGGCAATAGTACACACATTTATCAGCTTCGTTTACAACAAAGCCTACAGCTGTTAAAGTTCTTTTAAACTTCTCATGCCACTGCTTGGGTGCTTGTTTAAGTCCATACAAAGACTTCAGCAACTTGCACACTTTTCCTTCCTGACCAGCTACTACAAACCCATCTAGTTGTTCCATGTAAATTTCCTCATCCAACTCTCCATTTAGGAAAGCAGTCTTAACATCCATTTGATGAACGAGAAGACCATGTGAGGCTGCTAGAGAAAGTAGTACTCGAATAGTGGTCAGTCGAGCCACATGTGAGTAAGTATCAAAGAAGTCTTCACCTTCCTTTTGGGTATAACCCTTGGCCATGAGCAGTGCCTTGTATTTCTCAATAGTACCATCAGGCCTAAGTTTCTTCTTGAATACCCATTAGCACCCTATAGGCTTGCACCCATAAGGACGATCCGTGATCTCCCAAGTTTCATTTGCCAAGATGGAATCCATCTCACTACGGACCGCTTCCTTCCAGTAGTCTGCATCTTCAGATGCATAGGCCTCTGAAACAGAACTAGGGGTGTCATCTATTAGATAGACAAGAAAACCATCACCAAAGGACTTTGCAGTCCTCTATCTCTTGCTCCTAGTATGAACTTCATTGTTCTCCTCCACAGGATTTTCAAAATGTTCCATCGAAATGGCAGGTTCAATAACTGTAACTGGTTCCTGATTCGATGAACTAGGCATCTCCTGATTAGATGAGGTAGCCATATCCTTGATGGGAAAGATATCTTCAAATAAAGTCGCATCGTTCGACTCCATGATCGTACCGACATGCATGTCAGGCACCTCAGATTTTACAACCAAGAATCTATAACCAATGCTATGAAAAGCATATCCCAGGAAAACACAATCCACAGTCTTTGGTCCTAGCTCGCACTTCTTTGGAATTAGCACATTGACTTTCGCCAAACAACCCCAAGTTTGTAGATAAGAGAGTTTTAACCTTTTCTTCTTCCCATTCCTCGAACTGAGTTATCTCTTTGTTCTTTGTGGGAACTCGGTTTAGGACATGACATGCAGTCAATATCGTCTCCCCCCACCATGCCTTGGAGAGACCCGATGTGTCTAACATGGTGTTAACCAAATCAGTTAGAGTACGGTTCTTTCTTTTGGACACCCCATTTGACTGAGGAGAATAGGGAGGCATCCTCTCATGGATTATATCATCCTCCGCACAAAAGGAATCAAATTCATTTAAGAAACACTCTCCACCACGATCGGACCTAAGCCTCTTGATCTTTCCATCAAGTTGGTTTTCCGCTTCAGCTTTATAGATCTTGAAATAGTTCAAAGCCTCATCCTTAGATTTCAGAAGATACACATGACAGTATATAGTGGAGTCATCAATTAACGTCATAAAATACTTCTTTCCACCTTTTGTCAAAACACCATTCATTTCACATAGATCTGAATGTATGAGCTCTAGTGGTGCAAGATTTCTTGTTTCCGCGGTCAGATGAGACTTACAAGGTTGCTTAGCTTGCACACACACTTAACACATAGATCCCTTGACAGTGGTGAAACTAGGGATTAAGTTTAACTTTGCTAGTCACGACATGCAACCAAAGTTAACATGACAGAGATATGAATGCCACACATTTGATTCACTATTGTTGCAAACATGATTAACAACTTTATTGCAAACGTCTGATGAGGATAAACGAAACAGGCCTCCTGACTCATAGCCTTTACCAACAAAGGTTCCATACTTGAATATTAAAAATTTATTCGACTCAAAGACAAGCTTGTAGCCATCTCTACACAGAAGAGATCCGCTAACAAGATTTTTATTGATGGAGGGCACATAATGCATGTTCTTCAGCCGCACGATCTTCCCCTAAGTAAACTTCAGATCGACCGTGCCAACACCTCGTACAGAAGCACTTGAACCGTTGCCCATCAGCACGGAGGAAGTCCATGCGGTCCGATAAGACGAAAACATGGAAACATCACCGCATACATGCACATTAGCACCAGTGTTAATTATCCAATTAGGAGAATGACATACTGAAAGAATAGTGGGAAATATACCATACCCAACATCCTTCATGTCAGTTTCTCCAATGACAACATTAGCGGTCTTGCCGCCTTTCCCAAGATGACGCTTGTCATAGCGATTAGGGCAACTAGGAGCCCAATGATCAGGATCTCCACACACATGACAAACACCTTTCTTCTTGGCATTCTTCTTCTTGAAGTTCGTGTGTTGTACATCCTTGTTCTTCCCATCAAACTTTGCTTTCCCATCAAACTTGCCCTTGTTCTTGAACTTGTGGGGCTAGAAGTTTTTCTTCCGTACCAGATTGGCACTAGAACCTCCCTCAATACCTCGAGCACGCTTGTCCTTTGCTCTCGCCTTTTCTTCCACATCAAGAGTACCAATGAGATCCGGAACGGAAAACTCCTGCCTCTTATGCTTCAGTAAGGTAGCAAAGTTCCTCCATGTGGGACGAAGCTTAGTGATGATACCTCCGACAATAAACTTGTCCGGTAGGATACAATTGAAGTGCTCAAGTTCTCAAGCAAATGAGTGTATCTCATGAGCTTGCTCCACCACGGAGCGCTCTTCAGTCATCCTGTAATCATAGAATTGCTCCATGATGTACTCAGTGCCAGCACCCGAGATCCCAAACTTGGCCTCGAGTGCGTCCCACATATCTTTTCCATTATCAATTGAAGCATAAGCATCAACTATGTTCTCACCAAGAACACTCAAGAGAGAAGCCTTAAATAGGGTATCCATTTTTTGAAAAGCTTGTGCCTGTTGAGCATCATACTCTCCTTCAGGTTTGCCAAGAGTGGCGTCATAGCAACTCATGGTTTGAAACCATAAGACTGCTCTCACGCGCCACCTCTTATAGTGGATACCCTCAAACATAGGAGGTTTCATGGAAGCAGCAAAACCACTTGGGGTAAATTGCCTATAATAAGGTTTTTGGATTGTTGAAAATATGAGCAATTTACCATATGATTTTATTAATGGAAATACTAGATAAAGCATGAATAAAATAGTAGAGATAAAGCATGTCATGCAATCTGACAGAGAGAAGGTAAATAACATCTGCAAATATGAATTAGGGCCGAACATATCTAGAGCAGACAATAGAACTAGGAACTGTGATAGGACCTCTAACAGGAAAAGCAAGAACACGTATGGGACAGCAGCAGCAACAGTAGCACTGGACTTGGGGTCGGTGTCCTCGATAGCCATGTCGTCGAGGAGGTTGTCAACGTCGGGGAAGAAGTCGTCGTCGGGGAAGTAGTCGTCAGAGTCCGGGGCGTCCGTGACAAAGAAGTCAATACTCGCGCTGAGCGCTCCCCAAAAACCTTATCACCCTTCTCCCGTATAGATCTCAAAGAT
Source organism: Triticum aestivum (assembly GCF_018294505.1). Taxonomy (NCBI): domain Eukaryota; kingdom Viridiplantae; phylum Streptophyta; class Magnoliopsida; order Poales; family Poaceae; genus Triticum; species Triticum aestivum. The sequence goes on from NC_057813.1 coordinate 397,493,693, forward strand.
GTGGAGTTTCGGAGGCCTACTGTCCCGACCTGTGGTGCACGCCGCAAGCCGGGATGGGTAAGATCGTAGCAGCAACGCAGTGCTCAGGAACTTTGTGGCGAGAGGAAGAGGATCTTCTGGTGTGTCTCTCTAGAGAGGAGCGACCTCCCTTTTATAGGCACAGGAGAAGAAGGCGAGAGGCTGGGCCGGGAGCTGAATGGAACGAGGGAGACGAAACGAACAGGCAGCAGCCGAAGGGTGCAGCGTTCGTATTCAATAGCGCGGCGGGCGGCGGAGGAGGAGCGCGCGTGGATGTCCCTCTTGTTCTCATGCTCATACGAGTGGGGAAAGAACCTCCCTTATAAGGAGGTCCAACTCCCACTAAACTAGCAATGGGGACTAAACTTTAGTAGTATCCTTTGCCTTGCACGAATGGGCTGCGTGGGCCTCTAGAATTTATTAGGAATTTCTGAGACTGCTATTGGGATAGGCTAAAATAGACAAAATTCCAGCAATTTGTACCTCTGTCCTTTTCTCACCTCCTCACAAGTAAACCTGGTGTCCCATGAAAATCCATCTCATGTTTTCATCTTATGTTTTAATCCAATCCTCACTATGACTGGTTCCTATGAATCCTGTCTTCCCTTTGGATCGAGCTCCGTAATATGTGAACAGATTTCATGTTTGTAAATATATCTCACGTCTTCACACTTGTTCCTTCAAATTGAGGGTGTGATTTCGTAGTTGCAGAACAAACCAATCATACGCTTGTTGATGCCAGAGCCGTCCCCTCAAATTGCTAAACGTACTTTTAAAGAGGGATAGTCATAATTTTGATGATATTACCATTCAATAATAAGGCCAACAAAGCCTTTTGCGCATCAAAATTATTAGATATAATGAAAACAATTCAAGATAATCTATCTGGTTGCATCCTCCCGAGCTTCACAAAAGAAGATGATCTAGATCGCCCACGCGTAAAGAAGAACCAATATGCCTAATTGGTACTCCCTCCGTTCCAAATTACTCGTCGCTGAAATGGATGCATCTAGAACTAAAATACATCTAGATATATCCATATGTGCGACAAGTAATTCGGAACGGAAGGAGTACTTCAGATTAACATCAAGTTGTTCATTGTTCCTCGCCGCCTCGTACTTCCTATGGTCGTTGATCTCATTTTTCATCTCCGCAAGCCACTTCTTTGCATGCTCATCTAATAGTTTTTCATCCGCCAACATGATCTTCGCATCTTTCGTGTCCCGTGGCTATTGCAACCTCTCCTTCTCAAGCTCAATCTCTCCAAATGTCTTGGTTTTCTTGAGCTCCCATTTGATCGCCGTCTCTTACTTCTCCAACTTGATCTTCTCCCTCTCAATTTCTAGCTTCTTCTCCGGCTTGCACGGCGAAGTCCTCTGTCGCGACGGTCGGGGATGGGCTAGACAACATCTAGGGTGGTAGATCGGGACCGGCGGCGAGGATGGGGAGCAAGGGCGAACGGCGAGGGCTTGGACGCGGAAAAGGAACGAGGGAGGAGTAGGAAGGGTTTGATGGATTTAGTGCAAATTATGGTGGAGCAGGGTTGCCGGGTCCACATGACAGACGCGTCTAGATGTCTCATATCTATTCCAAAATTGGGCTGAATATGAAGGATGTCAATCAATTTGGATGTTTGAGGTCCGTTGAAGGAGTCCGGATAAGTTGCTAAAAAAAAGCCGTCCGCCTCGAAGACTTTGGGAGGCTGGGTGTAGATGCTCTTATCTCCCTGTATATACCTCTACATATATAAAAGTTCCCGTGTCGTCGACTGTCGTAACGGCGAAACCCCACCCGCGCGACACCAAGACCCTAAAACGGAGCTCCGCCATGTCGCCGGCAGCCGCGTCCATGGGCTCCGCAGAGCGATCGACGGAGTCGGAGCAAACGGTCTACGATACCGCTGCCGCCGTGGAAACCGGCCAGGAGATGCAGGAGCCGGCCTCGCAGACGGGGGTCGGGAAGCAGGAGACCAGGGTACCGTATCGCATATAGCTGTCCAAGTCCAACTCTTTTTCTCAAAAATTTACAAAAATTCTTTGCGAAAATAACGCCGATGCTTTGACAGAGACAAGCTAATACTGAAGGCTTGCAGCTGGGATACAGTGTCGTTCCTAGCGAGAAGAGGTTCCTGGTTCTACACGCTTTCCTGAAGAGGAAACAGTCTAGCAAGAAGGTCATGGTGCTGTTCTCATCACGTAGTTCAGTCAAGTTCCATGCGCAACTTCTGAATTTTCTTCAGATAGAGTGTGCCGATATCCACGAGAAACAAGAGCAGCGCGACCGAACCGCAACGTTCTTCGCCTTCTGCACAGCAGAGAAGGGTATCTTGTTATGCACTAATGTGGCAGCACGTGGACTTGATCTTCCTCATGTGGTGAGGTTTTGACTGCCACTGTATCTTTAATTGACTGCGACCGAAATATTTTTCCGGGCACTGATCTATTGTTCATTGATCAGTGCCCGGAAAAAATATTTTTCCGGGCACTGATCTAATGCTGATATATGGCCTTGTTTTAGGATTATATTGTGCAATACGATCCTCCAGCAGATGAACCAGAGGTACGTACGTTGATGATCTGAATTTGACTTGCAGGAATTCCTCTCATATTTGAACTGTGCTAAGCTAATCGAATTTGACTTTCAGGATTACATTCATCATGTTGGGCGTACTGCACCTGGTGATAAAGGAAAAGCAACTGTATTGTTATTCTTACTGCCCCAAGAATTAGAGTTTCTTATCTCCTTGAGGGTAATCAATTCTGCACCGAGATAATATGGCATTTCTTTCCCTCTAAAGTTAGTGAAATCACATATTTAGTGTGCCTGCAGGCAGCCAACATTCATCTCACCGAACACCAGTTCAACAACAAGAATGTACCAAATCTGCAAGCACATTTTGTAAGTGTATCTTTTGCCACTCTTGAGTGTTCCAATCCACTTTTTTCTAATCTAATATGTTAATAACAAGTTACAACTCAATTTGTTGAGCAGGAGAAAATCATTGGCGAGAACTACTTCCTACACCAGTCAGCTCAACAAGCCTACAGATCCTACATTCTAGCATACAACTCACACGCAATGAAAGACATCTTTAAGGTTCATAGTCTCAGTTTGAAGGTAAAATGCTTGTCGAACTTTTTTGCGGGATCTGTATTTTTTCATTTGGCCGTTTTACAATTTCAGTTGTTCTACCTAGCATGTAGAAGCACACTTGTCTTTTTCTTATTTTTAGGTGAGCACCTCTCGGAAGTACTTGCTGATATTATTTTCATCACCCCCAAATTGGAGTTTGGGACTTGACAAAAAGACGGAAAAAAAAAGACTAATGCCCAGTTCACTATAATTTGGCAGGACGTAGCTGCATCATTCTGCTTTAGGAACCCTCCAAAAGTGGACATTGGCCTCGAGGGCAGAGCTATGAAGAAAGTAGGTTATAACAGAGGCCTTGATTCGAGAGAGAGGCGAAAGAGGCGTCGCATCAATGCTGCAAATCCTTAATTATAACTGGCAGTTTGCAAGATTCCAGAGAGGGTCAGATTTTCTCGGTGGTTTAAGATGTCGGAGGTGATAACACCAGAGCTTTGAAGTCACTTGGCTCTGTACAATTTTGCTAGACGACTTGATATTATGGCATCAGAGTTGTAGTGCGGTTTACCTGTTGAATCTTACTATATGTAAGCTTAATCCTTCTTTGCCCTATTTTAAAATTTTACTACGGAGGAGTAAAAATTGAGAGAGAAAACTTAGAAATAACTCAAATATTTACGACAAGAGCATCTCATCTTGATTCCTGAGAGCCTACCACTGACAACGGAGTAGTGAGCTAACGCGGACTATATATGATTCCAATCAGGCAATTACAACCTGTGTAGAACACAGGAAAGAGGAGCTGATGAACTAAGCCGGCGCACAGGCGATGCAGGCCAGGTAGAAGAAGACGGCGGAGGCGCCGTCGCCCTGCTCGCCGCCGCCTGCGCCTGCCAAGTAGCTCCGCTTGAACCTCACCCGTTCTCCGGCCTCGCTGCAACGCAGCATCCTCCTCTTGATCGCCGCGATGGCGTCTCCGCCACCTTGCCTCCTTCTCCTCCTCCTTGTCGCCGTCGACTCCCTCTTCCTCCCCTCCATGGTGAGGGCAGCCTCTTCACCTTCGTGTGTAAGCCTGTGCACCATCTCGATCTGTATGTGGAGTCTATTAGCTGAACGCCTCACTCTGTCGCTGTTCGCCGGGAACGAGACCGCACGGCGCTCCTTTTATAAGCGGGCGGCCAGAGGGTCGCGTCGCGTCGTGCATCCATATTTTTTTTAAACGAGCGTGCATCCATTTTTTTACGTGCGTGACATGTAACACACCCAGTGATTCCCGTTGATTGGTCTAAGCTTATCTCCATGGATTACTTGAGATGAGTGCAAATTGACGGGAACTCGATCAGAATGCTCCTGCGTTTGTCTTGCCCTGCTCGGTGCTTGCGTGCGTGCATCTGGTTTTGACGCGTGAATTTGTGCCAATTCCGTCCATCTGCTGGGATCCATTGGATCTGTTCATCCTGAAATGATGCGCGTGTACGCTTCACCGATTTGAATACGCTGTGGTGGGCTTCAGTTATCGAGGCAAGCCGTCCTGAATCCATTACATGTGGATCCAAGCGTTGCAGGGAAGCTGACAGTTAAACTAACACTGTGTTGACCTTGAGAGAATTAAAGATGGGATATTGTTAAGCTCATGTAATACGCCTGCTGCTGCTGCGACCAGATGGGTC